>NC_037669.1:119832789-119975970 GCF_003255815.1 Theropithecus gelada
GTGTGAGTGTGTATGTATGTATATGTGTATATACATTTACATATACATAGAGATTATAAGGAATTGTTTCACATGACTATACTGTAGAGGCTGAAAAGTCTCAAGATTTTCAGTCAGCAAGCTGATTCAAACCCAAGAGAGCCAAGGGTCTAAGTCCAGTTCAAATCTGAAGGCCTAAGAACCAGAAGAGCTGATGGTGTTCCACTATGAGCACTGGCAGGCTCAAGACCCAAGAAATGCTGATGCTTCAGTCCAAGTCTGAAGGCCAGAAAAGACTGATGTCCTAGCTCAACCAAGCAGGAAGACTCAGCCTTTTTGTTCTAGTCTGGTCTCCAAATGATTGCCTAAGGCTCACCCACATTGGGGAGGGCAGTCTACTTTATGAATTCTACTGATTCAAATGTTATTCTCATCCAGAAATACCCTCACAGACACACCCAAAATAATGTTTGACCAAATACCTGGGCACCCTGTGGCCCGGTCAAATTCACATGAAATTAACCATCAGACCATCAAGACATCAGTCAATTTTGAGTGCAAAAGAAAGACATTTTCAGTCATGCAGTTCTCAGAAATTTATATTTCATGCGCCGTTTCTCAGGAAGCAAATGGAGGATGTGTTCCACCAAAATAAATAACTAAACCTAGTAGTCCAGGAAGATGAAGAAAATACCCAGAATGATGGTGAAGGGAACCTGGGGTGACAAGTCTGCCACAGGCCTGGAAAGAAATAAGTCCTGGCAGAGTGCGACAATGCAGGGTTCCAGGAAAGATGCCTCCAAGAAAAATAAAATGGTATAAATAGATGACCTACTGCGTTTGACCATGTTGAAGGGCATTTATTAGCAGAAAGTTTACATATGCTTAGAGACAGATACATAGAAAACAAGGAAGTAAAAAAAACAAAAAAAAAGGGGAAACAAGAAAGGAAATGTAACCATGGTATACTACATACCTCAGTTGTGAATAATAATAATTTTAACACTTAATATTGATTTAACCAAAAATTTAAAACATAGCTATACTTAGAGTTTACGGGAGTAAATTGTGTGTACATATGTATAAGAAAGAAAGAGAAGAAGCTAGAGAGAGAAGGAAATGATACAAGAAATTAAATATTACGAAGTCAGTAAATAATGTCTGTGACTGAAAAAAAAATCAGGAAATAACATTATAATCATGTTATTTGGAAATCTGGAAACAAATTGCTGAAAAAGTAGTTGAAAGAGTTGCAAGTGGTTGTTTTTAGGGCGCAGGAATCAGCAGGGAGGCAGGGAGTTGGTTTTCATAAGCCCTGTAGAATTATTTGGCTTTTTAAAATAGGTACCTGTAAGACTTGTTCAATCCATAGCTGACAAAAATAAGAAAATGTGTGGAGGCTTTTGAAATGTGTACTAGATAAAATACATTAATTATTTAACATAAAGAATGACAATAAAGGCGTGGCGGAGGAACTTTAGACACCTTCAGTTCAAAGGAGTCCATGATGTGGTCTCAGAAAAGAATGAGACACATTTGAAATTTTAACCAGTCAAGTGGGTTCAATCATGTGTGATGACATAATGTCGGTTGAAATCTAATCAAGTGTATTAAATACAGAATGTGGAAACAGAAGGGGCATGCTATAAAGAAGAGCTCAGAAAGCAAGAACTTCCGTGTGTCATATTCTGCCAACTAGAAAGGGGACTCTATTTTGAAGCAGAGTCTCCACCTGCCTTTTCTCTAATTTCATTCCAGGCGACCTTCCCAGATAACCTTGACACAGTACTAGGAAGTGTTGGGGCTGGCTAGTGAACTTGAAGGTTTGCTGCCTGGGAAGGACATGTTCCTCACTTCATAACATGCCATTCACAGTTTTACAAAGGAAAAAAAAAAAAGCCCCTGACGTTACAACACAGATTGTATTGATAAGTATAAAAGCAGCCTTTGGGTGGGGCACTGTGGCTCACACCTGCAATCCCAGCACTTTGGGAGGCCGAAGCAGGTGGATCATGAGGTCAGGTATTCGAGACCAGCCTGGCCCACATAGTGAAATCCTGCCTTTACCTAAAAATACAAAAAGTTAGCCAGGCATGGTGGCGGGCACTTGTAATCCCAGCTACTCGGGAGGCTGAGGCAGGAGAATCACTTGAACCTGGGAGGTGGAGGTTGCAGTCAGCCAAGATGGCGCCACTGCACTCTAGCCTGGGCAACAGTGCGAGACTCCATCTCAAAGAAAAAAAAAGCAGCTTTTGGAAAAAAATAAACATTTAATGTCTGTAAACGTATGTGGCCACAGCCACATCTACATCTCGCCAGCACTTAGCACACAGCCAGGCCCAGGGAAATCAGTTAAGAAGTATTTGTTTTAAAGAAAGGAATGGATGTTCAAAGGACACAGCATTATTCACAAAGCAGACCACATATGGAAATATTTTTCTGTAGCAGGCTGGGCGGCAGTGCAAGCTATTTGCTCCACTGTACATTTTTGTTCAGGAATCAGAATTATTTGGTACTTTCTAATAGGATATCCTGGAATTCTAACCTTTTCTTATCCTCAATCTGATAATTTGGCAAAGTATAAAACATATATCCCATCATTCTCACACCAAGTAGAATTCAGATTCATATGCATATTTGGTTTTCTTTTGAAAGTAGTGAGCTTCTTTCTTTGAGATCAGGTCATGTTTTCAGGGAAAAGCAATAGAAACTGTTTCAAAGCTGTTTCCTTTTGAGTATTTTGCCTTTATTACTTGGCATTTGTTAGTCCAAAAATTTCTAGTGATCAAATTTTGTGTCCATAAACTAATACTGTATGATTACAGAGCAATAAAATTCATTGCAGGAAATAATGTAAAATTTCTGAATATTATCTCTTGCATATACCTGACAAGTGTTTTTCAAAAACATCAGGCTACAGGAATCCTATTTGACCTGCACATCTGCTGTTGGCCCTTCTAACATTGTTGATGTCTTCCTTCTAATCATTGCCGTCCTAACATTAGTAGGCTGATCTATATCCACACATCTAAAGTGAAATTTAACCAGGGAGCAATATCTGGTAATTCTCTATAAGAAAACTTGAGACCAGCTTAATTTTCAGAAACACTGTTTGCCTTAGTTATCCAAAGAACCACTTGCAGTTTCCACTTTGCTTCCCCTGTGAAATTCCAGCCACAACAGCCCTGACATCTTCTTGTAGCACGTGATTATTCTACTATGTTCAAATTATTGTGAAATTTTAAAAATACAAAATGAGAATAAAAAAGAAAAGTAAATTGTATATCCAAGAGCCATTTAAAATATTTCTTGATTTATCTGAGCCTATATGTGCTTAGATAAGTTTTTATTTTCAAGATGATTTTAAATTTCTTTAAAAATATGAACCTATTTATTTCTTCTTTCACCCTGAAAATAAGCAAAATCTGAAGGGATTTTTTTTCTTTTCTTTTTAAAATGTATTTTAGATCCAGGGGGTACATATGCAGGTTTGTTTCATGGGTAGTTTGCATAATGGTGAGGCTCGGGCTTCCAGTGAACTCATCATCCAAATTGCGAACATTATACCCAACAGGTAAATTTTCAGCCCTTAACCTGCCACTCCCCTTTTAAGAGTCCTCAGTGTCTATTATTTCCAGCTTTGTTTCCACGTGCACCCCATTTTTAGCTCCCACTTATAAGTGAGAACATGTGTTATTTGACTTTCTGTTTCTGGGTTATTTTACTCTAGGAGATTGGCCTAGCTCCATCCATGTTGCTGCCAAGGGCACAATTTCATTTTTCTTATGGCTGCGTAGTATTCCATGCTGTATATATAACACAGTTTCTTTATCTAATCAACCATTAACGGACAACTTAGATTGATACCATGACCTTGCTGTTGTGAACAGTGCTGCAATAAACATACAAATGCAGGTGCCCTTTTGATTAAAAAAAAAAAAGAAAAGAAAAAGTTATTTTCCTTTAGGATTTACCCAGAAGTGGAACTGCTAGGTAGAATGGTAGTTCTATTTTTAGTTCTTTGAGAAATTTCCATACTGTTTCCCAAAGAGATTGAACTAACTTACATTCCCACCAACAGTGTATAAGCATTCCCTTCTCTCTGCAGCCTCACCACCATCTGTTACTTTTTCTGACCTTTTAGTAATAGCCATTCTGACTGGTGTAAGTTGGTATCTCATTGTGGTTTTGATTTGCATTTCTCTGATGTTTAGTGATATTGAGCATTTGTTCATCTGTTGGTTGACTGCTTATATGTCCTCTTTTGAGAAATGTGTGTTCATGTCCTTTGCCCACTTTTTAATAGGATTGATTTTTTCTTGTTGAATTGTTTGCATTCCTTGTAGAATCTGTTGGATTTATAGTTTGCAAATATTTTCTCCCATCATGTAGGCTGTCTGCTTACTCTGTTGATTGTTTATTTTGCCACGCAGGAGCTCATTAGCTTAATTAAGTCCCATTTGTCTGTTTTTGTTTTTGTTGCATTTGCTTTTGAGGTGTTAGTCATAAACATGTTGCCTAGGCCAATATCCAGAAGAGTTTTTCCTAGGTTTTCTTATTATAGTTTTGGGTACATTTAAGTCTTTAATCCATTGTGCATTCATTTTTGTATATGGTAAGGGATAAAGTTCTAGTTTCATTCTTCTGCATATGGCTAGTCAACTTTCCCAGGGTGTCCTTTCCTCATTGTTTATGTTTGTTGACTTTGTCGAACATCAGTTTGTTGTAGGTATGTGGCTTTATTTCTGGGTTCTCTATTCTGTTCCATTGATCTATATGTCTATTTTTGTATCAGTGCCATGCTTCTTTGGTTATTACAGTCTTACAGTATAGTTTGATGTCAGGTAATGTGATGCCTCCAACTTTGTTCTTTTAGCTTAGGATTGCTTTGGCAATTTGGGCTCCTTTTTGGTTCCATATGAATTTTAGAATTGTCTAATTCTGTAAAAAATGACATTGGCAATTTGTAGACTGCTTTTGGCAGTATAGTCACTTTAACAGTATTGATTCTTGTTATCCATGAGCATGGGATGTTTTTCCATTCATTTGTGTCATCTATGGTTCCTTCATCAGTGCTTTGTAGTTCTCCTTGTAGGGGTCTTTCACCTCCTTGGTTAAATGTATTATCCTAGGGGTGTGTGTGAGGTGTGTGTGTGTGTGTGTGTGTGTTTGTGTGTGTGTTATTATAAATGGGATTGAACTCTTGATTTGATTCTCGGCTTGAGCATTATTGATGTAACTGATTTTTGTGCATTAATTTTGTATCCTGAAACTTTACTGAACTTATCGGCTCCAGGAGTCTTTCGGAGGAGTCTTTTGGAGGAATATTTAGGGTTTTCTAGGCATAAGATCCTGTCATCAGCAGAGATAATTTCACTTCCTCTTTTCCAATTTGGATGCTTTTTGTTTTTTTCTCTTGCCTGACAGTTCTGGCTGGGACTTCCAATACTATAGGAGTGGTAAGAGTGGAAATTCTTGTCTTGTTCCAGTTCTTAGGGGGAATGCTCTTAGCTTTTTCCCATTCAGTATGATGTTGGCTGTGGGTTTGTCATACATAGCTCTTATTATTTTGAAATATGTTCCTTCAATGCCAACTGCTATGGATCTTTTCCTAGGTTTCAGGTGAAGAGATGAGCAAAAATAGTCTAATAAACACTTTATGTCATGAAAAGTTATAAAGCAAATAACTGGAAACTTAATGTCATTTAAGTATATTAAAATTTTTCCTACCTAGTTTCTTTAGGACTCAGAATATTCTGTCTGTTGAGATATTTTACAAAGAAATTGATTGCCATGTGTACCAATTGTGGATTACGAATTCTCTAAGAATTAGAATCCACACTTAATAGCAAAGATTCAGAAGGCGCTTAAAGGATTGTTCAATCTCTCAAGGTCATCACTGTAAATATTGCTTATTATATCAGAGACACACACACACAGGTAAGAGTAATGAAGAGAATGCCAGACAACAGTCCGTTCTTCCATTCATCCATTCAGTAAGCATTTACTGAGTACTACTTTGTGGAGGCAAAAGCATGTGGAGACTCAATCATTGAACTAAGTTTCTGTCCATAGAATTTACAATGCTTAATATTCCATCTGTCTAAAGAGTAAAAGGATTTGTCAGTATTTGGAGCCCTTTAAGTCATTAACAGAACCCAAGGCTCCTAACACCCCCTTTCATTAGAAGCATAAACAAGCAATTATTTCACTTAGTAACTGGAATTCAAATATAAATAATAAGCAAATGGCAGCCTTTATGTTTGCCCATTTTCTGATTTTTCTACCATCTTGCCATATCTGCTGTCAGCTACTTATGTGTGGGTGAATGTAAATGCCAGGCAAGCTAACATGAAGGAAATTATGCATTCTTATTACAATGAATATCAACATCTAGACCTAGTGTTAAAGACAGTCCTAAGCAGTTATATCTCTGGATGATGAAGAGAGTCTTCAATATAAAGCAAAGGCCGTAAGTGTTCTGCCAACCAAAGTTCGCTAAGGGAAGCTAAATCAGTATCTATGACAAAAAAATCCCACACCAGGAACATCACCTTCATGAAGCTGACACCCAACATCAATATTTAAATTTACATATTGTTGCTTATACATTCATTATTAATACAAAGAACTTGAATAACCTGATGTACTTCTTAACTCATAAT
Source organism: Theropithecus gelada (assembly GCF_003255815.1). Classification (NCBI taxonomy): domain Eukaryota; kingdom Metazoa; phylum Chordata; class Mammalia; order Primates; family Cercopithecidae; genus Theropithecus; species Theropithecus gelada. The sequence goes on from NC_037669.1 coordinate 119,839,434, forward strand.
TTTTCTATTACAGTTAAATATGAAAGGATCAAATTTTTGGTGATTGCCTTAAAGAATGCTGTGGAAATATATGCTTGGGCTCCTAAACCATATCATAAATTCATGGCATTTAAGGTAAGCAGGCATGTGATTATCTAAAAATGTGCTTTTTAAAAATTTTCAGTTTCTACCCATTAATAAAATAGTCCATATAGACCAATACCAATTTTCATATAGATAATAAGTGTAGGTACTCTCGGTTTTATTGTTTCAAAAGTAAAGACTAAGTTAAACTTAGTCTCTAAATCTTTTAATCCTCATAAATTTTTCTGGATGAAGTCCCTAAAATGCAGGTGATGCTTATATGTCCCCAGTGCTAACTTACGGAAATGACCTAGTTTCTCTGCATTCTTCTATTTTGATTGTGTTTTCATTTTTTACCTTGTCTAAGTTTGTACCCACCATGGTTGGATTGGTCACTCATGAGATTTGCCAGGAGTGGGATGGGGATATGCTAGTCCTGTTGACCCCAGCTCATGAAGCTGACACCCAAATACCAGGAGGACCAGTACTTACAGGCACCCAGATGTGTTCAGAGCCGCATAACCTATCCATAGCCCAAGTAAACTTACCTTCTGCTTTCTCTCACACTCCCTGTCTCTCTCAGCTTATGTCTGTCTACTTCTTTGTGTCTCATTGGCTGTTACTTTTTCTCCCCACCTTTATGACTGTTATCTCCCTTTGGTTCCTTATTCATTCTTTTCTGCCACATTCACCATGGAGGGCAAAACCTTAGAACACTATGTAGGCCCACTTCAGAGCTGAATCACTTCTACCTTGTTCCCTAGTGCAAATGGCTTATTTGTGATATGCTCAGGAAAATAGATTCATTAATGGAAATGGGCTCCCCTCCATAACCTCACTTTTATGGGAAAAAAAAATTGGAATGCATTAGGTTACTAATAACAATTAAGGGATAACTCCTAAAAGCCAAAGTGTCCTGTTCTGCCAAAATCTGTCTCCACAAAAGCTTTTCAATCAACATCCCATTCCCATTCTTGCTCTGAAGTTACTGCCATCATTTTATGACCCAGAGCACATGAGAGAGTGCAAAATGTTCTTTCTGACAGACCGGATCCAGCCCAGAAAGAGGGAAAAGCAAAGGCAAAGACTTGAACAGGGAAGAGTGGAACTGGCAAGAGGCAAAGCCTTCCCATAGGACAAGGACAGGAGGCTTGAGCTTCCTGTGCTGTCAGAATGGTGTTAGCAAAAGATGAGAAGAGAAGGGTCTGAGAGGTAGCAGTGGCATTATAGCTAAGGCAATCGTTTCACAAATGCTCTCCCAGATCTCAAGGCCCAAAGGTAGAGTGTGGCTAAAAAATAGCAAAGGAAAATGGCAGAGGAACACTTGACAGTTAGGTGGGGCTTGGGCTCTGGATTCAAACACAGAGAACTTTCACAAACTTGACAAGACCTCTCTTTTTGCTTTCTAGTTAAACCCAAATAGTCAATGCAAGCCATCAATCTTGTGATGTTCCACTCCCACCTCTTTCTCTACCACCCAAACCCAAGTCTCAGATTCCAACATTAAGAGAAAGTGCCAATCTGATGCCCACTCATTCGCTGAAGAAATCCCAAACCAGAGCATGCCCATTAACACTGAACAGGCTGAGAAAACAGCCGGCCTTGGCTGTCCCTCCCAGGCTGTCTTTGAAAGGGTAATTGCTATGGATGGGCCTCGTTGCCACATGGGAAAGAGAGGGGCCAGAGACGTAACTGGGCCTTCTTCTGAGGACAAAGGCCAGAAATAAACAGGAAAAAACAGCAGCACCCAGGCACCAGGTCTTTAATATACATTACCACTATCAAAATTTACACCTGTGCACCAGCTTAAACTTCATTGACCTGGAGGACAAAGGGTAGGGAAAGGGGCAAAAATGGATGCTAGACCCTTCCTCCTAGAGCCAGAATATCAACAGACCTAAAACTGAAAGAGAAATTTTCTAGCTTTTCACTTTAATAAAGTTAGGAGTTAACTTCCTCTAGACAGTGGCTAAAGGAAAAAAATTATTAAGATACCTCTTTGAGTGATGCGGATACTGATGGGGTGATTTTTAAAGTCTTTTGCAGATCTCCAGCACAAGCCTCTGCTAGTTGATCTCACGGTAGAAGAAGGTCAAAGATTAAAGGTTATTTTTGGTTCACACACTGGTTTCCATGTAATTGATGTTGATTCAGGAAACTCTTATGATATCTACATACCATCTCATGTAAGTACCCAGAAGTAGACTTCCAAGGGCTCTGTGTACAACAGCCTGCATGTAGAAAGAGATTTGTTTTGCATAGTTTTAGTAGAAGTCATGCAAACTTTACTAACCAGCAGACGGACTTTCGTTCTTCATTAAGTATACTGCTTTTAATAACTAAAATACATTTTAATAAAAATGTAAAATGTAAATTTAAAATACATAAATAAATTTAATTTATATGACTTCCTAAAACTGGAGAATACATAATAGAGATCATTTGGCATTTACATGTTGTCTCTTTGGACTTTAGATTAAAATGAATATGATATTTTTCTTTCAAGAGCGTGAATTATATTCGGTAGACGAGTTTCCACATTCAGTTTTTGAAAGGAAATTGGTTCATTTTATGTTAGAGAAAGCCAACGGTCAGGTACTAATTTATTGGAGAAAATTCTTTTTTTGCTATCTTTAGTTCCTTACTTCAGCTTGAGGCCAGTGTGGTATAGTGGAGTCAGACACAGGGGCGCTCATACTCTGGCTCTAGCATGTATTAGCTTTGCAATAATGGACACAGTAGGCAGCCTCTCCAATCCTCAGCTTTCACATCTGTAAAATATGATAAAAAGACTTATCCCATAGGCTTATCATTAGTATTAAATGAGGTAATGGATCTAAAGCAGTTGGTACAGGGTCCTGCAAATTATATATCTTACTAGCCCTAAAATATTCATATTACTATCCTGACATATTGCTTGAAACATAACTGTTAAAGGGAAATGCTGCACATGGATTCACTTATTAGGAACAGTGTAGTGTAAATTGTGTGTCCTGTGTGTAATTCCAAGGCTAACATACAAGAGAAACTATCAGGAATGTTTGAAGCTACTGCTGACTGGTATTTTGAGAATTTGAGGACTTTATTCTAATGAAATGCAATAACTAAAAGAAGTTGTTTTAGTATATTACATACACACACACGATTGCCATTCATTGCTGCATTATTACAGCTTTTAACTCATGTGTATGTGGGTGAACACAAGGATTCACAGCTCACATTCCTGGTGAGGCAGCTAAGGCATAACTATGATAATCCTCAACTCTCTTATTCCAATCCATCAAGCACATGTTGGTCAGCCATGGCATTCGCAACTACGGGGATCACAACATCACATTTCCTTTCCTAGAACAAATTAATATACGCTGATTTCAGTAGTGATTTTTTTTTTTTATTTTTTGAGACAGAGTCTCGCTCTGTCACCCAGGCTGGAGTGCAGTGGCGTGCCTTGGCTTACTGCAAGCTGTGCCTCCTGGGTTCACACCATTCTCCTGCCTCAGCCTCCCAAGTAGCTGGGACTACAGGCACCTGCCACCACGCCTGGCTTATTTTTTGTATTTTTAGTAGAGATGGGGTTTCACTGTGTTAGCCAGGATGGTCTCGATCTCCTGATGTTGTGACCTGCCCATCTTGGCCTCCCAAAATGCTGGGATTACAGGCATGAGCCACTGTGCGCAGCAATAGTGATTTTTTTAAATGACTGGTAATTCTAAATATTTTTTCTAACCAAGCCATGAATTATTCTGCCTTTTGGACACCCAGATAAACAATCCTATTTTTTTTTTCACAGATTATTTTGATAGGAGTTCATTTGACCCCACTTAAGCCATCTCCATTAGATTCAGCTGGCTTACATTCTCCTCATCTTTTTTTGGAAGTAGTTGTGCTAATAGAAAACACATTAATTTCAACGTCAGCAAGATGTACACAAATCCCAACTCTACTAACAAATACTAGCACAGCTTTGGTCAAGACACAAAGCCCTTCTGAGATGCAGTTTCCTCATCTGTAAAAAAGCTATCTACGTTGGGGAGCTATTCTGGGTGCTAGAAATTACATATGTAAAGGGCCCCATGATTGGCACATAGTAGGTGTGTCATAGATTTACATGCTGTTTTTAGGAACAGATAAATTGAATTTTTAATCTAGTGACTAAGTTTGATTTGCCAGGGTATTTTACAAGTCAGTGGTTAAATTAAAGCAAATTTCAGTCTTTAGGGTGACAATGAAAATAAACAAAAACCTCTTTTTTGCAGTTCTTAGAGATGAATAGTCAAAGTGTTGTTTTATTTTTTAAAAGAATAATGCTTGGCCTTTCTTTGTCTTCTAGATTCAGGGCAATATCACTCCTCATGCTATTGTCATCTTGCCTAAAACAGATGGAATGGAAATGCTTGTTTGCTATGAGGATGAGGGGGTGTATGTAAACACCTATGGCCGGATAACTAAGGATGTGGTGCTCCAATGGGGAGAAATGCCCACGTCTGTGGGTAGGTTAACCATTCCTTATCTCCTTCAGCAGTTACACCCCCCAAATGAAACGAAAATCAAGAAATGTGAAACAACCATTTGATTCCACACCAAAAAAAAAAAAAAAAAAAAAGTCTGTGAATAACTCTTGTAAGACTTGCTTTGTCCATTTATCTCAAGTCGTTTGTCATTTTTGTGGTTAAGATGTGAACAGATGCTGTGAGTTATTGCCCATCTAATGTTTTTAATGCAGTTTTGGAAATTCCTTTTGACAGCCTACATTCATTCCAATCAGATAATGGGCTGGGGCGAGAAAGCTATTGAGATCCGGTCAGTGGAAACAGGACATTTGGATGGAGTATTTATGCATAAGCGAGCTCAAAGGTTAAAGTTTCTATGTGAAAGAAATGATAAGGTAAATCCGTTTCAACATTTGCATTAGTGTTTGCATTTTAAGAGACCACCAGGTACCTGTGAAACCTTCATTTTCCTTTATACTGATTTGAATCACATCTGTGTTAAACAATCAATATTATCTTGAAATGGCATTATTTGGTTTGATCCATGTGAACACTCAATATATTATTCACATGTCAAAAACTACATAAAAACATCTAGAAATTTCTTGTAAACCTCTTAGAAATTTTTGTGGCTTGAAGGCCTTATGATGACTCAGCAGACACCACAAATTCTCCTAAGCACTTAGAGCAGTTGGCCCATCATTAATCATCTCACAGTGGGTCAACTTTATACTTCCACTTTTAGACTTTTCACAAAGTCACTTTCAAGACCTAACCAATCACCTTATATTCACCTTTAAATCCAAAACATTTGACATGTAGAAATATAAGCTTTTTAAAAATGTCACCCATTCCTTAAGGAACTCACAATCACAAACTCAACTAGTGCCATGTCTTGTGTCATTCCAGCCATGTTTCTTCTGAAATGTCATAGGTGAACTGTTTTCCAGTGAAATTAGCTGTGTCCGTCTGGCATGATCAGTCACCTCAGAGGAGTATTCTGCAGCAGTACTGCTTCTCCCTTACCCTCCCTATAGAGTAACCCTGAGGTTTTAGTAGCTAAGCCGTATTGCATTTGTGAATTCATCCTTTGTGGCTGTGGCCAACATAGAAATGCTGTCCCCAAAGCCACAGACATAAACGCCTATAGAAAAACAGTATGATGGGTTGAATTTTTGTACATCCCTTTGTCCACCCCAGTTCCTCAAAGGTCAGGTTGGTCTTAGTTCAACCCTGGTGATGTGGGCCTAAACTATATTCAACCCTGGCCCACTACTCTGACCTAATGTGGTCTGGGTGGACAGTAGCTGCAGGTGGCAAAGATGGTTCCAGCCATTTAGAGTTTCCCAGAAAACAAACCTAACCTAGTAAAACTCTAGCTCCTACCTAGTCTCTAAGAATCAAAAAACTAGGAGTAATCTGGGTATGGATACCCACACTCCAATTGAAAACCTACCCTAGCAGGCCTGTTCCAAGCCATGCCACACCCTTAGGAGTAGGCTGGGACCACACCAGTGTCTGGAACCCAAAGTTTAGAGCCAGGGGCACACAACTTGGAGGGAACAGCAGCCCTTTCTTTTCTTCATTGTGGTTTTCCATGGGCCCTCTCTGTCCTCCGTTTTGATTCATTGACCCTAAGAGTAGCATTACGTTCATATGTAGCATTAGCTGAATGTCAAGCATTTCCACAGACCTTCCTAAGAAGTTGTTGAGAGACAGCATTCTTCTGAAGAAGCTGTAGAAATGAAGTAGCAGACTTTATACTAGTGACAAAACCAAATGCCTCGGACCAAAGTTAGGTATTGGCTGACTGAAGGGCTAGGCCACAGCCCAAAATATTACTTTCCTGGGACAGTCGGTCTTTTACATTTAACATTCAGCTCAAGCAAGCAGTAACCCAAATTTTTCTCACGTTTGTCAGTTGTTTGATAAAATGACTTAACAGACTCAGACCTAATGGACTGTGGTTCTACTTGTTAATGCTATGATCTCATTTGCCCTGGGATGTACCACCATCAGCAGAGAAACCAAGCATTAACTCTTGAAATGCCAAAATGAGTAGGCATTAAATACCTTGCCCTGACCACAATATTTAATGTTTTTATCTCAAATTTTAAAAATTGAAATCTGAAATTGTATAACAGTAGGCCTAAAACTCCTTGACTTTGAGAATTTGAAGGAATTCCCTTCCTTCCTGAAGTCTACTTTCTTGTCATTTATGGGTGAGAGAAGGGAAGCTTCTGTGCCTTTCTAGAAATTAACAAAGAACCTGTTGGCTCCTAGGCCAGAAATCCAGCACGTTATCCTAGCATGAAACTCCCTTTTAAAAAGTGAACACCCAAAGAGATGTTACAAATGAAGATACAGCCCCTTCAGCATGTCTGGAGACCAATACCACAATAAGGAATAACAACAACCATAGGAATAAAGGCAGGAGTTTTTATGTAGGATGCACGATATCCAAAGGGACTTTATAAACACAGGCCATTGAGTCTTAAGACCTGAAACATGGCAAGGATAGGACATGTGAGAGAAAAATGGATGGACGGTTGAAGAAAAGAGGGGAAAAGACCATGCAGTTGAACTAACTTCTTTTTAATTTCAAACAGGTATTTTTTGCATCCGTGCGATCTGGAGGAAGTAGCCAAGTGTTTTTCATGACCCTCAACAGAAATTCCATGATGAACTGGTAACAGAAGAGCACTTGGCACTTATCTTCATGGCGTTATTTCTAATTTAAAAGAACATAACTCATGTGGACTTATGCCAGTCTAGAGGCAGAATCAGAAGGCTTGGTTGAACATATCGCTTTCCCCTTTTCCTCTCCCTCCACCCCTCCCAATACAGTCCATCTTTCAGTGTTGCAGCCTGGTTGAGAAGGAGAGAAAAAGGTGGCAGGAATTTCCAGGAGATCCCCAAGAATGCTGCCTTGTCTGTGGACAAAGATGGACCATGTGCCCTTCAGAGTTAGGGATAGAAACAAATATTGTGTGCTCTTAATGATTAAGCTGTGTTATGGTGGGTTTTCAGGTTTTTACCTTTTTTCTTTACCCCTTTACTCTGTAAGAATGGGGAAAGAATGCATACTGAGAAAATGAGTCTGTTTTTAATTCTGTCTGCCTACTAGTTTTAAGTATATGGTATGTTGTAAAATTTCCAGTTTCCAGTGATGAGAGACAGCACAATAAATGTACCTTATCTCCTTACGCTGAAGGCCATAACTACATAGTGGGGTAATTTAAGAACTCTCTTGCCTTCACCAACCCAAAAGGTTGCTTTTTGATAGCAACTGGCTAATGAATTTTTAAAAGAGAAGAAAAATACTAGTTTTCCCCTCTTTTGGGAAATAGATTTTAAATGGCTAAACTACTAGCCTTAAAACTACTAGTCTAATAAAATCAACTACCACTTTTGTGAATCTGACAGGCCATATTTTTATATGGCCCTTTACAGAATGGAGTGTGTTGAATAGGATACTAATTCCATTGAGTTGAGCTGGCCTAGCGATTGAGGGATTCTCTAACACAACTTTCCCTCAGCTATTATGCAACAGATCAGGGCAAAAGATGGGATGACAGATGGGGTCAGACAGAAAGAGCTTCTGGGAAACAAGCTTACATATTCTTTTTTAAAATGCACAAAGCCCCCCCTCCCCCCCCCCGGCTAAGAGGTCACTTGGTTTGGGCTTCATTAGGACTGAGACTTTGTTGAGTTGTTTCTGGGAATTGGGGAGTGGATGATATTCAGGCTCTCAACATTCCCAGCGCTCTCCTGAGGGTGCCACTTTCTCAAGATGAAAACTGTGACTCAAAAAATTAATAATAAATGTTTCTGAGCTGCCTGTGTTCTCCCTGGGTGGGTGAGAGAAGGGACTAGACTCCTAAGCCTGCCTCAGATACAGGAGGCATCATTGGCTCCAATTTTAGAGAACTTGAAAGCAAGGCTTTGGACAAAATTTTGAGACCCTAATCACTTTACCTTCCTCCAAATTACCCAACATATGGTAAACAACATTTGTGCAGAAATATGTATGTATTTAGTTCAGGTTGACTTGTGTCCTTATAAACTCTTACTCAAATGATTTGAACTTTTACGTGACTGGGATTTTTTTTTTCCAAAGCTACAAGCATGGCCGCCTGTGGTATCAAGGTGTTGCAAACAATATCTGTGTTGCGCTTCCTGTTTTAACCTACCTCGTTTTGTTTGTTTTTGTTTCACTGTTCATCACAGCAGTGTTATCTCCAGGAGACATATAGAGAGCTCAACTGGCAATCTCAGGTGCATTTAACAATTTTAAAACAAAACAGTAGTTGACCAAATTTTTCTTCTTAAAAAATTGGAGGTGGGGGAAATCCAATGACAAAAATTAATGGGGCTTGTTTCTGGAGAAAATAATTACTGTAAATGGATAAAAAGAAAAAACAAAAACTGTGATCCTACTGATTTTGCCTAAATACACAAGCAGCTGATGTACTATTAATGAGAACAAAATACACATTAGGAAAATTGAATTGAGTCATTTGAATCTAGTGGTTCGGGCAAGGTGGGGAAGAGAAGGGGAAACATTCTAGTTTCTGTATTACATTATTCCCCTCCTGAAAAGGTGGTTGTCATTTGCATTTATTTAAAGCAGGTAATATGCAGGAATGTAACTGAGGATTATCTTCAGGCACTCAGCAAGATATGCTCCTCATGGTCCCTTTAGCTCTCAAAAGCAATGAAATCCTCCTGTTCTCATTTTTACTGCTGTGACTGTGCTGCTGAACAATACTGTCTTCTCAAATTCCATGCCACAAATTCAGCAATAACTTTTTGGATTGAATTTCACAACTACTGTAATTGGATGCTGATGTGGACAAAATATATTGATTTCGATTTCATTCCCGAATGTGATTGCCACCAGCTCTTTATATTGCTGCTGTGGTATTTTAAACCAGAAGCTTCTTTAAATTATGTTGCAAACTGATCTTTGTTTTTATGTTTTGTTTTGTTTTTATTTCTAAGTGATAAGTTTGAAACACACAGCTTTAAATGATTTTTTTATTATGGGATTTTGGGTACAGTTAAGAAATAAAAGGGAATCATTGTGTTTAAACATAAGGTAGTTTGTGAATGTATTTTTTAAAATCTAGATTCATTGAAACAAATCATAAGAAAACAATATTAATGCAGTCTTGTTTACAGTATGTACAGTGACATAACATAGAACATGAGCTTTTCTGGTGCCAACAATAAAACACAGACGTTAAACATCAAGCCATGCCTTTTATATTTTTGTACTAATATTTTACACTGAGTACAAGGCAAATCCAAATTTAAAAGGGCCCCCCCGGAAATCTGTGCTCTTTAAAAGATAGATATTTAAAGAATTCATTGAAGCTTTTATCTTCAAAAATAAAGTTCCCTCCAGCAAGACAGACCCCAGCCCTGACATAAGGAGGCCTAGAACATGCAGAATGTATCAGAATGGTGTCCTTGTGTCTCATCCAAACATTTTGAATTGCCTTAATTCTTTTTGGGGGTAGGGGAGGAATGGTTGCTTTTCATCCATTTTTATAGCATCTCAACAGCAAAAAAAAAAATCTTTCCTTTTGATCTTTTTATAGGTGATTTTGTCTCTAGAAATTGGCTTATTTTATTTTTATTTTCCTACAAAAAGAAACTGGAGAAACTGAGCCCTCCCCTCAGAGTAAGTTTCACTAGATCTGCCAGTTCTTACAGCTCTAAATTAATAATCATCCAGTAAAATCTACTGAGCCTGCCCACACCATAGTCTGGGTCTGGGGTCTGACAGGTGACCATCATTCCTGGGGGCCACTCAAGGATACTGTAGCATGGATTCCTGCATCCAGTGGTGGCAGGAATGGATGCCCAGCGAAGTTCCTTCAAATAAGGAGGCTCTTCCCCCTGCCAGTTCCAGACAGACCACTGTCATACCACACAATACAAATGAAGACAGCTTTCACTAAGTTCCACATAAAATCAAACAGCTCTATTTTAGATCTCATTATTTTTCTTGGAGACTTCTAAACAATCCTTCAAGAAGACCTAGAACTATTATTTTTATTAAACAGGGTATATTAAGTTATGGGTGAAATCTCACAAGGCCACCTGGACAGGGGCTCCATTTTTCTAACACTTTGACAATGTTTTCTATGGTGCACTCCTAATATACTTTGCATCAAGTACATGTTTTTTAAAAACACCTTAGTTCCTGGTTGTCAAAACCTACTAACAATTTTTTGTCTGTTCTTGTGACTCATTGGTAATCGGTGTCTCTGGTCCCTCCTGTCCAGTAGATTAGAAAGATGTGAAATTCAAGCCAGAACCATTTTGGTTTTATCCACTGCCAGAAAAGGAAGTGGCTAAAGTCTCACATTCCACAAAGCTTAAAAAAAAAAAAAAAAATGCTTTCCCTACTATTTTGTGTACCAGTTCCCGTCACTGTATTCTTGAAACGTGGAAGAGCTCTTTGTGTTAACAGTGTGTGCTGTCTTTGAAAGTCTGCTTGAACAGGCATCACTTGCATTTGTGCTGATTGCTTTAAGATGTAAGATGTGCTACATTATTTTTAAGAAAGAAGATAGTTACTGATAAAACTTTAATTTTAACCTACTGCAGAAAAACATGAGAAAATCCACGGCATGCTGATAACAATTCTGAATGACCCTACTATGCTCTTTATATTCCAGAATCACCACTGATACCATGTTCTGATCATTTCAACAGTCTCTAACTTGTTTGTTACCTTTTAGTTCATTCTTCAAAAATTTAAATCTAACCAAATCAAGCAAAACATAACCAACCAACCAAAAACTGACCTCCCCTGAGACTACAAAGTTGTAACATAAATCTAAAATCCAGAAGTCTAAATTTGATTTAATTTACCTGCTAATATTTCTCATAAATGCCACTATATTTTCTCCTTGGTCACTATATATCAGGAACCCTAAAGTTAGCTGCCCTTTCATGGATCTTAAATAAATTGGGTGTAAAATTGATCACTTTTCAGGAGTCCCAGCAAAGAAGAAAACCTCTTGAGACTTTGCAAGTTCAAAACTGACAATTTGTATATTTCTACCAAAAATTTTCTAGGTTGTTTTTATTTCTACACCATTATTCTGGGAATTCTTCCATAGATAACTAGAATATTCAACAATTTGCTTAGCATTAAACAGTGTGAGGTCATAATCCTGTGCTTTCGACTTCATTCTTCTAGACCTGCCATTCCAGGAAGTGCTAGGATATACCAAAATAAAAATCCCCACAAACGCATTTTTAAACAAAAATCCCTGAGTAATATTTGGGTTTTTTAAAATCCAGATCAAAATCTTGGACTCTTCTGAGTCCATGATGATGAATGTTTGGGTGAAAAGTAGAAAATACAGTTAAAAATAAAAATGTCCTAAAGTTTATAGATTTTTGAGTTTGTGTACATATCTTTAAACTCACTCCTTGCATGATAGGGTTTGGTTTTAATGGTTTATTTTTATCAGCACCAAGTTGCATTGCACTATTGAGGCTGAACAAATGCTGGTGGAAAGGTGAGTTTTCATTTCTAGCAATGGATCATTATTTGTACATCGTAAATATCATGCCCAGCTACCCCTTTCCCTTATCTCTTTCCCTTGGGTAAATGTTAAGGAATAGTAATACTTATTATGGTATGTTTAAGAAACCTTGGACATTACCCTGAATCAAAATTTCAAATGTTAGGTTACAGCAGGAAACAAAAGATTACAACTTGAATGAGTTTTTTAAATTGAATGTTGTAAAACTATTTTTGAACATTTATTTATGTTAATATAACTGTAGAGAGATGCCAAATGTGTAATATCAGAAGGCGAAACTACGATTTTGCTGTGCCTACAATTGTTTACATTTTTTAAATCTCCAGTTTTCAAAAGTATTTTAAATTGTCAAAAATTTGCTAAAACTGGATTGTAACCTCACCTGAGAATGAGGGAAGAAAATCTTCCTGGCATATTTTCCAGTCTGAAACTTTTGGTTACTTTCGGGTATTTTTTTTTCTTGCATACAAAAATCATTGAGAAAGTACTTTCTACAGTTATTCCAAGCAGTCATTAAAAATACTTTCATAGGTTTTCCCACATGGTCACTAGCATGCCCTGGAATATAATATGCTATCTTTGTCAAAATATGAATAATAAAACATTAATAGTAGGATGCCTCCTTGTTCCTCATTGCCACTTCCAGACTGTTCTCCCTTCCTCCTCCTGAATACTCACTGTTTTGAAGCTGTTGACATCAGCCTCTCAAGTCCCTACATTACCCTATTTTACTCCTTTTCATTGCTCAAGAATTTTAGCTTTTGGCTCATTGTTGCTCTCTTTACCACCACTCTGTCATCATTCTTGATTATTTCAATACCCACTTAGACAGTCGTACAAATACCCTGGCTTCTCAGTTCCCTGATCTTGACCAGTGAAACTTATCATTACTAATTACTACATCAGTTCCTTAAGTGAAAGCAGACAATTCTCATTGGCTCTAAGTACATCCCATTCAATCTCAGCAAATAAAGATAATTGCCCCAGAAACCGAATCCTCTCTTCTGCATCCCCCATTCTATCCTATTTCACCGCATTCTGCAGTGTATCTCGCTATGTTCTGTATGCTGCAGTATCTCCAGTCTTAAACACCCTCTTTGGCCCCATTACCCTGGCTAACTGAAATGGCCCAATAGTCTCGTAGACAGTTGTTTTTGCTGTTAAAGCTTGAAACTTGTATTTGTTTTCCTTCGGTCCTCTCAAAAAATTATCAAAGAACTGGAACTCATCAGATCACAGCACCAGATGCCCTCTTGCCCCTCCCTAGTTCCTGTTTTCTTACACATTGTTACATTTCTTCCCTGCTATATAAATGCCTAGTTTTGGTCAGCCAGGGAGATGGATTTGAGACTGAGCTCCCATCTCCTTGGCTGCAGCACCCAACCAAAACAAAGCCTACTTCCTTGGCAATACTTGTCATCTCAGTGATTGGCTTTCTGTGTGGCAAGCAGCAGGACCTAGACCAAACCTAGTGTTTCGGTAACATAACTACTATCTTATTTATCTGCTTCTCTTCACAGAAAAACTCTCTAGGGGGAACTGTGTATACTTACTGTCCTAAATTTCTCTCTTCCCTTGGTCTTTTGAACCAACTCAAATCAGGCTTTCATCTCTACCACAGCGGCTCTTGCTAAGGACACCAGTGACCTCCATGCTTTCAATTGCAATGGTTAGGTCTCTGGCTTCATGCTGCTTATCTGCAGTCTTTGACACAATTAATAATTACTTCCTTCTTGAAATGCTTTCTCAGCTCTGGGACATCTTTCTTCTGTTCTCTCACCTTCCTGACCACTCCTTCTCAATCTCCTTGGCTGACTTCTTGGAGTGCCCCAGTCCTGGACATCCCCCTTCTACGTGATCTCTCCCAGTCTTAGGGCTTTAAAAACTATACACTTACAACACCCACATTTTAATCTCCAGACCCAATCTCTTTCCTGAATGCCAAATAAATCTGGCATAAAAGTATGTCTAATTTCCTATGAAGTACCTTCATTTGGACGTGTCATTGGCATCTAAAACTTGACATGTTCACCCATCAATACACAGTAGTCCTCTCTTAGTCATGGTTTCATTTTCCTTGGTTTCAGTTACCTGCAATTATCTGCAATCTAAAAATATTAAATTGAAAATTCCAGAAATAATTCCTAAGTTATAAATTGTGCACCGTTCTGAGTAGTGTAATGCAATCTTGCTCCATCCTGCTACATCCCACTCAGGACACGAATCATCCCTTTGTCCAGCATATCCGTGCTGTAAACACCACCTTCCCCTTAGTCACTTTGTAGCCATCTTGGTTATCAGACTGTCATGGTATCACAGTGCGTGTGTTCAAGTAACCCTTATTTTACTTAATAATGGCCCCAAAGTACAAGAGTACTGTGCCTAATTTACATATTAAACTTTATCAGAAGTATGTATAGATAGGAAAAAAATACTATGTATAGGGTTCAGTATTATCCACAGTTTCTGGCATCCACACTGGGTCTTCAAACTCCCCCTCAGATAAGGGGTACTACTGAACTCCCATTGCAATCCTCCCTGTGCCAGTAAATGGCAGCTCCATTCCTTCACACCAGAAAATATTGTTATCCTTTACTTTTCGCTTTCACTTACCACATCGAATCTATTCATTTTTAAATCCTGTTTTCCCTAGTTTCAGAATATACCCACAATCCACTGTGGGTCCAAGCCACTTCTTGCCTGAGATGATGGTGTTAAAACGTACCAGGTTATGCCACTTTTCTGCTAAAGTCCCTCAATACTTTCCCATCTCACCTGCAATGTCAACATCCTTACAGTGTCTATAAGGGCATTGTGATAATCTGTCCTACTTTTGGCCCCACCTCGGCTGCCACTGCCACTTCTCTGACCTCATCTACTAATTCTTTTGTCACTTTGCTAAAGTCACACTGGCCTCCTTGCTTCACCCAGAACACCCTCAAAGCATGTTCTGTCTCACAGAGCCTTTGCCCTTGCTGTCTCTCAGTCTCAAAACTTCCCCCAGATGCCTACATAGCTGACGCCCTCCCTTCCTTCAGGTCTCTGTACAGATATTCCTTTACTGTCAGAGACCTGTGTCAAATAACTTCTCGTTCCCCCATTCATTTTCTGCTTCATTGCCTTTCATAGTACTTATCACCATATACTTTGCTTACTGGTTCATCTCCAGTGCTTTGAAGAATGCTTGGCAAATAGTAGTCACTCAGTAAATATTTGTTGGATGAAAGAATGAATGAAAATAATAACAGAGCTTTGGAATTTTTTAAAGGATAAAAAACTATATGATTAATTTCAGTTTCAAAAATAATTAAAAAAAAACACTGTCTCCAAAGTTTATATCACAAAAGCATAGGTTTGATGTCACATAGAAAATAGAAAACCCTATAGATTTTCTTTCCTGGAAGGCTATTGTGGATGGAAGACACCGGGCTATGACCCTGGCTATACTTTCTTGCTCCATGAATCATCTTAACAGGCCAAGTTGCAGGATTGTAAGAGGAGCTGTCATATAAAACCATGAGAAAAGCAGTATTTCAAAACTCTTACATTTTTACAGATAATGATCCATTTTAAGCTATTGGCATTGCAATAAATACAGTTATTGGATGTGGTTGAGATTCTGAATTTCGTTTTCTAGTCTAAATGTTCAAAAAACCATGACAATTTTTTTTTTCTGAAACAAGAAGTAAACAGTGAAAGTATCCTCCTGCCAAATGCAGCTTGAAGATAGCCTAATGACATTTGGGTCTTAACAATCTTCCAACGACAACAATTCTGCCTCTCTGGGAAGCCTCTAACATCTGTATATATTCAGCTCCACCGAATGTTGCATGAAGTTTCATTGTAGAAAACTGACACATGCCTTCTGATTAATCTGTTGTTTCACTCAGTCTTGTAAAGGGCACACCCTGTAGTTTCCATTTGTTCAACCATGTATTTTCCTGCTCACTTAATAAATCTTTTTTAAAAATAAAGAAGGAAGATAATGAAATGATGTCATATGAAGCAATATAACAGTGAAAGAATTTTTTTTTTTTTTTGGTCCTCATTACTTTTTGTGTCTTTTCACAAATCTGTTGAGATTAAGGATAGTGAGTAATTCATGCTAAAGAGCCAGGATCAAGGTCTTAACCTTTCCAGGACCAAAAGCATTTTGGAGTTCTATGGTGCTTAGTTACAGATTCCTGAGGTCCTCATGAAAAATGCAGGACATTCGTTTCAGGGATAGATGGAAAATACGAAAAAGATGCTAAGAAATAGGACAAGGTGTCACAGTCATTGTGAACAATCTAGATTATCACAAACTCCAGTTAAGATACAAAAACATTTTCAAAATGAGTTCTCTGTATGTGAAAAAAAAAAAAAATATTTGAGTGTTGGTTTTAAAATTGTCACTCAACAGTTTAAATACATGTTTTTATATTTTCATAAGCAACTAAATCCATGTTCTATGACATTAACAATTTGATATAGGGTCATCTCCCTTCCAAAATCAGTCATCTTCATTTTCAAAGTTCAATGTTAATTTACCCATAAAGTCATGAGCACAGGGATCAGCAGCATCACAGTCTGACGAACATTTTCAGCATGGTACCCAGTGCTCCATGGATCTCAGGTTATCTTTTATTATTATTATTATTATTATTTTTTTTTGAGACGGAGTCTCGCTCTGTTGCCCAGGCTGGGGTGCAGTGGCCGGATCTCAGCTCACTGCAAGCTCCGCCTCCCGGGTTTACGCCATTCTCCTGCCTCAGCCTCCCGAGTAGCTGGGACTACAGGCGCCTGCCACCTCGCCCAGCTAGTGTTTTGTATTTTTTAGTAGAGACGGGGTTTCACCAGGTTAGCCAGGATGGTCTCAATCTCCTGACCTCGTGATCCGCCCGTCTCGGCCTCCCAGAGTGCTGGGATTACAGGCTTGAGCCACCGCGCCCGGCCATCTTTTATTATTAAACCCATTTAATAAGAGAGATGGCGGTTGAAAAATTGAGGGATTTAGAGCTAGAAGGCATCACTGGAGCAGAAAGAAACAGCATAGCTTTCAGGTCAACTTGATACTCTTCCCCCATCTCATTCCTTCTCACTAGATTCAGCCATTCATAATTGGAAGCCTAGCCAGCTCAGGCCAAAGTTATCATTAGTCCAAGGAAAAATGACCAAAAAGGACAGCATAGTGAGTTTTCTATAAAAGCTCATTTAAAGATCGTCTTATTTGGAGATGGTGTGCCCTCATTTTAGTGTTACAATGTATTTGAAAGCTGATGCTGATAATAAATGGCTATTTTATTAAATGCTCTAGTTTGGCAAAATTAAAAGTTTACAGTTTTGTTCTTCACAAGATTTGGGGTTGAGTGGGTGTATTATTAGTCCATTTAATCATTACTGATAAAGACATACCCGAGACTGGACAATTTACAAAACAAAGAGGTTTATTGGACTTACAGTTCCATGTGACTGGGGAGGCCTCACAATCATGGTGGAAGGTGAAAGGCACGTCTCACATGGCAACAGACAAGAGAAGAGAGCTTGTGCAGGGAAATTCCAATTTTTAAAACCATCGGATTTTGTGAGACTTATTCACTATCATGAGAACAGTACAGGAAAGACCTGCCCTCATGATTCATTCCCTTCCCACCAGGTCCCTCCCACAACACATAGGAATTCAAGATGAGATCTGGGTGGGGACACAGCCAAACCATAACATTCTGTCCCTGGCCCTTCCCAAATCTCATGTCCTCACATTTCAAAACAAATCATGCCTTCCCAACAGTCCCCCAAAGTCTTGTCAGCATTAACCCAAAAGTCCACAGTCCAAAGTCTCATCTGAGACAAGGGAAGTCCCTTCCACCTGGGGCCTGTAAAATCAAAAGCAAGTTAGTTACTTCCTAGATACAATGGGGGTACAGGCATTGGGTAAATACAGTCATTCCAAATGGGAGGAGTTGACCAAAACAAAGTGGCTACAGGCCCCATGCAAGTCCAAAATCCAGCAGAACAGTCAAATCTTAAAGCTCCAAAATGATCTCATTTGACTCCATGTCTCACATCCAGGTCATGCTGATGCAAGAGGTAGGTTCTCATGGTCTTGGGCAGCTCCACTCCTGTGGCTTTGCAGTGTCCAGACACCCTCCCAGTTGCTTTCATGGGCTGGCATTGAGTGTCTGCGGCTTTCTCAGGCGCACAGTGCAAGCCATTGGTTGATCTACCATTCTGGGGTCTGGAGGACAGTGGCCCTCTTCTCACAGCTCCACTAGGTGGTGCCCCAGTAGGGACTTTGTGTGGGGGCTCTGACCCCACATTTCCCTCCCACACTGCCCTAGCAGAGGTTCTCCATGAGATCCCCACCCCTGCAGCAAACTTCTGCCTGGGCATCCAGGTGTTTCCATATATCCTCTGAAATCTAGGTGGAGGTTCCCAAACCTCAACTGTTGACTTCTGTGCACCCACAGGCTCAACACCCCATGGAAGCTGCCAAGGCTTGGGGCTTCCAACCTCTGAAGTAATAGCCCAAGCTGTACTTTGGCCTCTTTTAGTCACAGCTGGAGCAACTAAGACAAAGGGCACCAAGTCCCTAGACTACACACAGCAGAGGGACCCTGGGCCTGGCCCACAAAACTATATTTTCCTCCTAAATCTCTGGGCCTGTGATAAGAAGGGCTGCTGCAAAGGTCTCTGACATGACTTGGAGACATTTTCCCCATTGTCTTGGGGATTAACATTTGGCTCCTCATTACTTAGGCAAATTTCTACACCTGGCTTGAATTTCTCCTCAGAAAATGGGATTTTCTTTCTCATTGCATTGTCAGGCTGCAAATTTTCTGAACATCTATGCTCTGTTTCCCTTTTAAAACTGAATGCCTTTAACAGCACCCATGTCATCTCTTGAATGCTTTGCTGCTTAGCCAAATACCCTAAATCATCTCTCTCAAAGTTCCACAAATCTCTAGGGCAGGCAAAATGCTGCCAGTCTCTTTGATAAAACATAACAAGTCACCTTTGCTCCAGTTCCCAAGTTCCTCATCTCCGTCTGAGACCACCTCAGCCTGGATTTCATTGTCCATATCATTATCAGCATTTTGGTCAGAGCCATTCAACAAGTATCTAGGAAGTTCCAAACTTTCCCACATGCTCCTGTCTTCTGAGCCCTCCAAACTGTTCCAACCTCTGCCTATTACCCAATTCCAAAGTCAATTCCACATTTTTGGGTATCTTTTCAGCAGTGCCCCACTCTACTGGTACCAATTTACTGTATTAGTCCATTTTTACGCTGCTGATAAAGACATACCCAAAACTGCGCAATTTACAAAATGGGCAATTTACAAAAGAAAGAAGTTTATTGGACTTACAGTTCCACATGGCTGGGGAGGCCTCACAATCATGGCAGAAGGCAAAAGGCACATCTCACATGGCAGCAGACAAGAGAAGAGAGCTTGTACAGGGAAACTTTTTTTTAAAACCATCAGATTTTGTGAGACTTATTCACTATCAAAAGAACAGCACAAGAAAGACCTGCCTCCATTATTCAATCACCTCCCATCGAGTCCCTCCCACAACACATGAGAATTCAAGATGAGATTTGGGTGGGGACCCAGCCAAACCATATCAGTGGGGGAAACTTCAGTTTTCTTGTTGAAATTTTTCCTAGCTAGTAAAATCTAAAAATATATGGTAACAACTGCTGTAGAGAACTTTTATAAAAGTCCAGACCTTATTTCAGTATAGAAATATACTGCCCATCTCAAAAATTGATAGGAAAAAACCCAAGAGCATCACCCAGCACTGGAAACAAAGCAGACACCCTGCCTGGTGTCCACGATTTAGAGTTATTTAGCTGTACTTCATCAAGTAAGTGGAATTTTAAAAAGCTCTACAGGCTTTAGTGCCACTACAGTGGATATGCTGTGAAACAGAAGACACAGTAAAACTCAGAAGTCATAAGCTAACTGGATCCTAGTTACCTTATTTGCCAAAAGAATTCATTCCCAATTTTTAAAAGTATGAGTTCACCTCCTATCTACCCAGAAACAGAAAAGCAACAAAAAGTTTAGTAACACATTTAAATAAAGCTGCATTTTATAAGTCACATTCATTTTTAAAATAATTACTTATACATATGAATCATTTATTTAGTCTAAAAACAATGCGTGGTATACAGATGGGGTGTTGGACCCCTTGATATAACACCCAATCCCCAGTCTTGCCGAAGTCCCTAGCCCATGGTTTGGAAAATGTTTAACTGTAAATATTTTCCCTGAGAATCCTCTTTTTGTTTTGGTTGTGTTTTATGGCAGTGTTTTAATGTGGATAACATGTTAATGGTCGTTGTTTCAGCTCATTTTAATCAGGCTGCCCTTATCACCTTTAGATGTCAGAGAATTCAATATCATCATCGTATTTTTTTTACCATTTATATGCCATCTTATTTTTTAAAACATTTGATGCAGCTATAATCTGGCTTCTGAGGAGCCACTAAAGCAGTATATACTATCTACGTGAAGAAAAGCAAAGTAGCCATTTATCTATCAGCTGTCTATTCTATAACAGGCCTCACACTGGATGCTGAGGCAGAAAGAGCTGATGGAGAAATGATCTCCCTAGGTTGCAAGGGAGATGAGGAAGGCAGAAGGCATGTACAGAGACAATGACAAAAGCAGAGTCAGTCATTTGACAGAGGATTTCAAGGATTGCATGGAACAAAAATGAAGGAATATGGCCTTCAGAAGACATTGGGAGAGGAGAAAAAAAGAGAAAGGCTTTCCAGCCAGAGGGAGCAGCTTGAACAAAGGCACAGAGGAGTAGAAGAGCATGTGGGTAGAGAAAGGGGAAATCATTCAATATGACTAGAGAAAGTGCTAATGGAGCAGGAAATTTGACAACAATAATGTTGTCAAAAGACAACATTACAACAAATTTAGTTTAAAGATCTTAATTGACTTTCATTCTCAGTTTTAGAATTGGGCAGCCCTCACTCAAGACCAGAACAGGTTTAAAGAACTCTGGGCCTGCAAAGTGGTCAGATGACATTATGGACAGAAAACAACAGTGACAGCTTACTCAGTGTTTTTCCTCACTTGAATCAGCTCGCGGCCGATCAGTTGAAATTAAACTGCTCTGATTGCCTAAGACTCAGCCACGTGTTGCAAGAGTATACTCCTAAGATAGAACTTCAGTTAATCTATGTACCAAGCCAGATTTCAGTCTGCCATGTAAAGCCTCAAGCACAGAGGTATCCTCAGGCTTAAACTTAATTCAACAATGTATAGCATTCCCTCTTGATTCCTATGCCCAACCTCCTGACATATGCCACAGGGCTTTCCTGATTCAGCCAGTGGCCTGACCTCTGGTGGGCAATGTTTGGCGAATGAATAACACCATTTATTAGGAATGGCCAAGATTACCACGTGTTGGTAGTAGTAGCTCCCCATCCCACCCCCACCCCCAACTTCTTTCCCCATGAGTGAATCATTTCGTGCATATAATTCTAGGCATCTTTTTAGTTGCTTCCTATAAAACTAATCCTTCAAATTTCCTTGCTGAACCTCAGCTTTGATGCATGAAGCTGTTGTATGGTCCTACTAACCCAAATTTTTCTGATCATACGAATCACCTGAGTGCTTGTTACTAAGGCAAACTTCTTGACCATCCTCATCCTGCTGTGAGCAGGAATCTGTCCTTTTGATGCCCATAGTCCTAGACAACCTCCAATCACAAACTTGAAGAAACACTACACTTCTGGAGTTTTTCCTTCTTCTGCTCTGAACAATTCTGCATTTTTCCAGCCTATATAGACATCAAAAGTTATGTCCAAACAACCACCTCTTTCTCATGTTGTACAGGCATCTTAGTGGCCATCATTTGTCCCAAATAGGGCTTTTAGAAGAAAGGTTAGAGTCTGCTGGACCAGCCACTGGGGCTATCTGACCCATTGACCTTGCTCCTCATCTACATTTAAATCTCCTGGATGGGCTTCATCACTGGGGGGCACACCCCTCCTGGCAGCTGGGAGCTCTGCTGTCCATCACCAGGCCTAAGTTTCCTCAGGGATTCTACACTGTAACATCTTACCTCTGCTCAGAAGACTGCTAAGGACACAAGACACCCACCTGCTCTTATAGGCAGATCATTTTCTTCTTTTTTCTGGAAATTAATAATATCTTTTTTTTTTTTAACTCCCTGAAAAGCACATTTTATTGCTATTATTTCTGCCTTATTTTCATATACTTTGCTCTACTTATATTGCTTTTAACTATTTTTATTTTTTCATGTTTACCCCCTTCTGATTTGTCATTTTCAAACATTTATTTTTACCATCTTTTTTATTGTCTCTTAGTCTTAGGTTGAGATTTAAAAATTTATTACTACTTATTTACTAACACTTATTTTTAATACATGTCTTCTGATTTCTTTTGGCTTAGCTGTTTACTGTTTTGTACTTGCTTTTGCTTTGTCTCTTATTTGATAGCCGTCAATTCCTACTTCTTTGTGACTTTGAATTCTTCATACTTCACTTTCCTTATTCTTCGAATATTTTATGCTTAAATTTCTGAACTTCACTTTGTATGTTACTTGTTTTTAATCCTCTTTCTCTTTTTATTTACATTTTATCTATAAGTTTTTGTTGTTGTTGCTGTTGTTTTTGAGACGGAGTTTCACTCTTAGACCCAGGCTGGAATGAAGCAGCGCGATCTTGGCTCCCTGCAACCTCGGTCCCCCAGGTTCAAGCAATTCTCCTGCCTCAGCCTCCTGAGTAGCTGGGATTACAGGCACTTGCCACCATGCCCAGCTAATTTTTGTAGAGATGGGGCTTTGCCATGTTGGCCAGGCTGGTCTCAAACTCCTGACCTCAGGCGATCCACCTGCCTCTGCCTCCCAAAGTGGCAGGATTACAGGCGTGAGCCACCACACCTGATAATAGATAATAGATAACAGATAGGATTATCTATAAGTTTTTAATCTATACTTATGTTCTTTTTTACTCTTAAGTTTTTGGTTTGTTTCATTGGTTTCATCTATTCCTTGCATGTTCTAATTATGTTTTAATCAGGTATGCTAATTATTTTTTCATCACATTTAAAATTTTTTCTCCCTAATTTTAATTTAGAGCTCATCCTATTTAACTACCTCCTTTTATGAATGGAGACACGGAGACTAAGAGAGAAATAACTTGCTCAGGAACTCAGGGTGGGGGAGTTGTGGAATCTAAATAAGAAGCCGGCTCTTTTGATGACCAGTCTAGCGTTTTTTTCTATCAAACTAATCCAATAACAATGACTGGATGAAGAAAAATGACTCTTCTTTGAAATAAAGAAAACCTGAATAGCATCTCACCAAAGAGCATTTAGTCCCTAAGACATTAAAATCAAGGGTGTAAATGTCAGTGACAGCAGCCCAGGAAAGGTTGTTCCTTGGCCTTTAACTAAAAGAAAAGGTGAAAACAAAGTGAAAAAGAGAAAGTTAAGAAGTGGGACATTATTCCTGAAATATATGGAAGAATAAAATCTTAAGTCAGAGCTTGATGACCCTAAACAAATCGCTCTCCAAGCATCTGTTTTCTTCTTTCTAACGTAGGGATAATGAGATCATTCCTGCCTGCCTCACAGTTGTGCTGTGTTTCCAAATCAGATCTTTGTAAACTTTGTACACAGTTGTTCTTATAATATGCCCATAAAATCCAAGAGAAAGTTTAGAAAATACTTACATAAAAAGAATACCATTGCTAGTTTTAAAACAAGCTTGTCCCACCTGCAGCCCCGAATGGCTTTGAATGCAGCCCGACACGAATTCATAAACTTTCTTAAAACATTATGATTTGTTTTCCAATTTTTTTTTTTTTTAGCTCATCAGCTATCATTAGGTATATTATGTGTGGCCCAAGACAATTATTCTTCCAATGTGGCCCAGGGAAGCCAAAAGATTGGACACCCCTGTTTAAATAAAATGTGTAGTATATATCTAAAGAGGGAAAAATAGATTATATACACACACTTGTTGCCTATGCCACTCTCAACACTCATAATCATATTGTCCCTTCTTCCCCTTTTTAAAAAACCAAATTACTTTTTATTGACTGTCTGCTGTTTGATGCATATTTCCATCTGGTACTTTTGTGTTTATATTCCTACTATATACATGTTGACCTGTATTGAACTGCTTCATTCATTAAGATTTAATGGTTAAAAAAAGCAATGTATAAATCATATATATGATCTATAAATCAATATAACTGTACGTCAATGAAAGAATACCCATCTTTAGACTCAAATTTAGCCTTACCAATCAAGTTTCTGTGGCAAAGCCATGGTTTCTTCCCTAATCTGTTTCTTCCTCCTACATTCCCACTAACATTCCAGCTATAGCCCTAGCAGGAGTTAACGATGACAATCAGACAAAACATTACCTTGTGCATCTGGTATTTGAGATGCTTTTCTATTTCATTACCCAATAAACTTGTCAAACAACAATCTTTCAGTCTTTGGCATCTGGAGCAGTTATCTCCTTGTCAGAGCTGGCTCTGCAGTAGCAAATTAATGGATTATAATGCTACATGAATTTTCGCTTAGCAAGAAATCTGTAAGGACTGTGGATGAGTTGGGTTGGGTGCTCTGTCAAGAGAACAAAAGATCAGGGATGCTCTAATGTTAGGGCTGTGTCCTGGCTGGGGCTATAATCACCGCAGAAGAACTAGAATAGAATGTCACTCCAGATACTTACCTATGGGAACACTCAGAATATTTCTTTTTCTTTGCACTTTAGCATAAAGTCACAGACCTACCCCCTTATCCCTGCTGTGTTCTTTTACTGTCATGAAAGTACAACATTGCATATCTATAAGGAACTTAGAGCCCTCAGAGACCACAGCCCCAAGTGGCCTTCAATTTTCTTTTCTTTTTTTTTTTTTTTTTCTGAGACAGAGCTTCGCTCTGTCGCCCAGGCTGGAGTGCAGTGGCGCCATCTGGGCTCACTGCAAGCTCCGCCCCCCAGGTTCACGCCATTCTCCTGCCTCAGCCTCCCGAGTAGCTGGGACTACAGGCGTCCACCACCACACCCGGCTAATTTTTTTTTGTATTTTTAGTAGAGATGGGGTTTCACCGTGTTAGCCAGGATTGTCTCCATCTCCTGACGTCATGATCCGCCTGCCTTGGCATCCCAAAGTGCTGGGATTACAGGTGTGAGCCACCGCACCTGGCCAATTTGTTATTCTAATTTGAATCACTGAGAAAAAAGAAAGGACTGCTTCCTCTCCCCACCATCCACCACAAAGTACTTGACCAAATCCACTTGCTCTGCTCCAAGAGGGGAGGTGACTTTAAGGTGTAAGGGAGAGGGAAATTCTATTTGGTCTTACTTTTATTAGTCTTGCCACTGACTCTCAATGTCTCTGAAAAGAGCCAGAATACCTGAGTCAACAACTTGTCCACCACTGAGTTGCACCATCTGCTTGTTACGGTACATTCCTGGAACCCTTCTGTGTCTGACAAACAGCTAACACAAGAATCGCTTCTCCCTGACACTGCTTCTTTTATTGGTGACCTATTGGTCAACAACATGGACCAACATTGTTTGTTAAACCTCAACAATAACCTCATGATCTTCGATCCCACTTTTTATGTCAACCTCATAAGCCTGCCTCAGCACCCTGCAAATCAGCAGTAACTGCTATAGAAGGCAGTGGTGGAAAACAGCACAAACACTATCTGAAAAGGATTAACACACAGACATTAAAGACACGCAAACTCGTAACGGAAAGATGCCCTGCAGAGCACTGTGGTCATTTCGGCACATTTGATTGAAAAATGGTTAGAGGCCGGGCGCGGTGGTTCACACCTGTAATCCCAGCAATTTGGGAGGCCGAGGCAGGCAGATCACGAGGTTAGGAGTTTGGAAAATGGCTGTAGACAGATAATCTTAACAGATTTAATTTAAACTGAGATGACTCAAGTATTGCAAACAAAAATTTTCTGCATGCAGCAGCACCACTCAATTTAGATTGAACCGCCCTATGATTACTTAATTAGGACAGTGTTTGCTGAAACACTGCCATAGATACACATGTCAAAGGAATTTGCCACAGATTGTCA
Source organism: Theropithecus gelada (assembly GCF_003255815.1). Lineage (NCBI taxonomy): Eukaryota > Metazoa > Chordata > Mammalia > Primates > Cercopithecidae > Theropithecus > Theropithecus gelada. The sequence continues at coordinate 119,865,633 of NC_037669.1, forward strand.
AACCTCCATAACATAATGGTACAAATCCAGATGACTGATCACTCAGTAAGTGGCCCCTAGCTCCTTTAATGAAAACTGCCTTTATTGCCAAATATCATAAGCTCCAGCCCTCCAAAAAATAGTAGAGGTCGCCTGGCTAGTCACCCCAGAGGGTCACAGGACCCCATATTAATTTTTGGAGAGGATGTTAAATTAAGAACAAAGAAACATGGAAACAGAGCAGAAAAATAATAACAGCTGATATTTACAGGTAATTACTATGTGCTGGGCTTTGTCCTAAGCAATATATCCCCACTATCATATTTAATCCTCACAGCAATCCCATGAATCAGATGCTATCCCCATTTTGCAAGTGAGGACACTTAGAGATTATTTAGTTTGCTTTACAGATAAAGACCACAGTGGTTAAGCAAGACTTTCCCATAATCAAATAGCCCAACCCTTGCAGAGGGAGGACCAAACCAGGTCTCTTGACCCTGGTCCAGTGCTCCAAACCCTTGTGAACATGAACTCCATTTTACAAGATGCTTTGGGTTCAGAAGAGATATAAAACCATTCCATGAAGGGTACACTTCTTCCTTTCCAAAGTCACAGTCCACAAGGTAAGGGAGTCAACCAGCATCATCTGGCCAGGAAGAAGGGGCGACACAGCTGGTCTTTTTCTCATGCTGTCTCTTAAACAAGCAAGGGTGCTGGGAAAGGGTATTCAGACACCTGAGCTTGGACTGAGGAACTGGACATCACTTGTATACAGATTCCATGGCATACTGAGAAGAGCAAACTAACAGGAAGCTTCTTGCGAAGTAATGAAATAAAAATCTCATCATAACAGAAACCAGAGATACAAGTAAGAGTAGAAAGTTCAAAGAGGATGGTGAATTGGAAAGATACTCACCAAACCAAAAACAGAGATGACCTCTGAGGATGCGTCTGGGTCAAGGGGGCAAGAGAGGTTCATTTTAGTTTTATCTGTACTTTATAAAATTTTCCCAGTGAGAATGGCATCATGTATTTGTGTTTAATTTGCTATTAAAATGAAGTAAATATTTTAGAAAGGAGAAGAAGTAAGTAAAAGGTGGGAACAGCACCTACCCATATATAAGCTATTAGGTAGTTTTACATCTGGTACCTGTAGCCCCACAGTGGGTCAGTGGAAAGCTGGAGTCACCACCCCTTTCCATAACAGTCGCAGAGACCAGGGCTGTCTCCTTTGCCCTGCACCTTGTGGCCAGAGGTCTGCCTTTGGGATGTGCTCAAGAGGGCCGACAGAATCTAGAGGCAACAATAATGTAGTGTACACTGAAAAATTTGTTAAGAGGATTGATCTCATATTAAGTGTTCTTATTACAATTTTTTTAAAGAACATGATAAAACGCCAGCAGCTCTGTAATGGCACTAATCAAATAGTAATTTCTGTTTCAGAAGTTGGTCATTTATTTTGCCAGTCTTTTCTTAGTTCAAATTAGATGAAGTTTAATACACTGTAAAATTCAATGGATTCCTGTCCTTTTCAATAAATATGGCATGTGTGAAAATATGTAAAAATAACTAGAACCTTTAAAATGTTAAGTAATCTATTTTTTGTGTGTTTCTTATGTAAGTTATGGCCCAAGAGTTTAAACACAGGAATAGCAAACCTTTATTAATCTGTGGCCCTTAATAAAGGCCACATATTACATTTGGCTGTAAGAGCAGCCACATTAATTGCTACATTAATTTTCTTCTATTAACTGTAATTGAGAGGAAAGCAAATCTTCCCCAATGAGTGTTGTAATTTGTGACTTAATTTTCAATAAAGCTACATTGAGACCACAGGGTAGAAAAAATTTTCTTCCTTCTCTTCCCATATAATATGCTCTTTTTACATAGAACATTATAAGATTTCATTTTTTAATTTGGATTTGCATCATTTACCAGATCATGCTTAGGTTTGTGTCTTCTGTGTATGTATGCATATAAGTATATACACATTCATTCAGCAAGCCACCCAGCCAGCATAAGACTCAGAAAATACTTTATATCCGGAGATGCACATTATTCCTTAAAGGAGAATGAAGCCATTTTCTTTATTTTTCCCTTGCTGTAATCATCACTTCTCTTTATATTCTGTCTTTGCATTCTGCATCTACTATTGTATTATTCACATATTACAGCTCCTGGATTTCTCATTTTTCAAATGTTTTCACTTGTTTCTTTTTATTTTGTCTATGTTATAAGATATAACCTCCCATTGAAGCCTTCAAAACATTAATAATTATTTTTATTTTTTTATTTATTTTATTTTATTTTTTTTTTTTTGAGACGGAGTCTCGCTCTGTCGCCCAGGCTGGAGTGCAGTGGCCGGATCTCAGCTCACTGCAAGCTCCGCCTCCCGGGTTCACGCCATTCTCCGGCCTCAGCCTCCCGAGTAGCTGGGACTACAGGCGCCCGCCACCTCGCCCGGCTAGTTTTTTGTATTTCTTAATAGAGACGGGGTTTCACCCTGTTAGCCAGGATGGTCTCGATCTCCTGACCTCGTGATCCGCCCATCTCTATTAAAGTAGATTTACATACATTAAAATCACCAGATTGCTTTAAAAAGAGAGAAAGAGAGATCCCAGGGGCCTCTTGTGTACATTGGGATTAGTCACTTTCTATTGTCTGAGTCTGTCCAGGTGACCACTAAGATAGCCAGAAGAATCCATGAATTCCTTACTAATCCACCTACATAGTTCCATTGAATTGACTCAATTCTAGATAAGTTTAAAATAAGGTGGGGCAGAGGGGAAGAAATAAAGGAAAGAGGCCTACTTATTGGCTGCCACAGACAGAATTGGTACCAACAACCAGCCCCACGTTCTCCCCTCTTAGTTCCAGCACAGGACACTCTTTCTAAGGTTCTAGCAGGCTCCCCACTGCATGGATGTGGCTAGAGATACCAATCTGTCTTGGACCACAATTTGACCTCCCTAGACCCCTACCAAGGTTCACGGCTGGGAGAACTCCAAGAGGTCAGTTTGACTCCCAGAGTGTCAACTAAACAATATGCCAGCATCAGCAGGCTCTCCCAGAGACCCAACCTCCATTCTTTTTGGTGTTCTTTCTCTCTCCTCTTCTACCCAGTGCCCCACCCAGCTCACATTCACACTATTGTCAGACAAGTTATCTTCTCTTTACCAAATCCTATCCCTCAAGTCTACACGTCAAAGCTCAGGCTTTAGTTGTTACTGGCTTATTTATCCCTAAGATCTACTCTAAGAAATAACGATCTAATTGGCCAGACGCAGTGGCTCATGCCTGTAATCCCAGAACTTTGGGAGGCCGAGGTGGGCATATCACAAGGTCAGGAGATTGAGACCATCAGTGAAACCTCATCTCTACTAAAAATATAAAAACTTAGCCAGGCATGGTGGCACGTGCCTGTAGTCCTAGCTACTTGGGAGGCTGAGGCAGGAGAATCACTTGAACCTGGGAAGCGGAGATTATAGTGAGCCCACTATACTCCCGCCTGGGTGACAGAGCAAGACCCCATCTCAAAAAAAGAAGGAAGGAAGGAAGGAAGGAAGGAAGGAAGGAAGGAAGGAAGGAAGGAAGGAAGGAAGGAAGGAAAGAAATAAGGATCTAATTATTATTGGCCCAATTGGCTTACATTGCTTAGACTTACAAAGTTAATTAAGGCTTGCGTTTGAAACATTTTGTGGCCACTAATTTATCTTATTTATTCAAAGCAGTGTCTTCTAAAAATATATCATCTCAAGTGCACCACTTTAATGCATTCAATAAAGTCCTCATTTTATCTTTCCTCATGGAAAGATATCATAGGAATTCTTATTGTATGAGTATCTACATACAACAGGTAAATTTCTGTTTGGATTGTGGGTGAGGCTGGGAAGAGAGGAAGATCTGGTGGAAAACATGTTCATGATTTTGTACTTTAAACAACTGTCTGTTTCCACCTGTAATGGTCAAGAATCCAGTTATTAATTGTTTGGTAATTCAGATCACAACAGCATATAAATGCACAGAGAGCCAAACATTCACTATGGTGTGGATCACATGAAGGATAATCTTTATAATTGGCTTCCAGACACTAGCAAAGATAGTGGTATATAGCAGAAAGATCTAAAGTCATAAATCTGGGCTCATATGGAACTTTGACACTATCTAATCATGTGACATTGAACAAATCACTAAACTATTTTGAATACCAGCTTCTTCACCTACAGAATGAGAATAATAATACCTATTTCAGAGTATATTGTGAGAATCCCATGAGACAGCATTTATTATAAATGTGAAAGTATATAAAATTATTAGTGTTATAAGAATCATCATTAACACAACACACGAAAAACCATAGTTCTAGTAATTTGTTTCAGTGCAATTACATTGAATCTGAAAGACTTGTACCTTCAGGAATCTTTTACTGCATGTGGGCGTACCCAAGTGAATGTGGATGGGAGAATCAAGATTTGTCTATTCCACACCACTTTTTCTTAATTGCCTGCTTTAAAACTTCCTACTTTTGTTTGAAATAAGCCTACAGGCTCCCTTGAAAATAAATCTGCACCCAGCAGGTCCAGTGGCTCATGCCTGTAATCCCAGCACTTTGGGAGGCTGAAACAGAAGGATCACTTAAACCCAGGAGTTCACGACCAGCCTTGGCAACCTGGCAAGATCCCTTCTCCACACACACAAAAAAGTGTTTCATTGCCCAGATGTAGTCATTGCCCAGGTGTGGTGGTGTGAGCCTTGAGTCCCAGCTACTCGGGAGGCTGAGGTGGGAGGATTACTTGAGCCTAGGATTTCAAGGCTCCAGTGAGCCATGACTGTGCCACTGCACTCCAGCCTGGCTGTCAATCAATCAATAATAAATAAATAAAACCACATCCCCCAAATTAGCAATAAAGTAAGAGTCCCCACATGAGGTGAGGTGGCTAGAACTATAGCACTAACTCAAGTCTCCCAAAATTCACCATCCTGACACTGGACCCTCAGCTTCTCCCTTTAGTCCTTTGGTGTGGGCATTGAGTTATCTCTTAGTTCCCCCCTGGAAGCTTTTCTAGAGGAACAGGGATAACAGAAGGAAAACACACCTAGTGAATAACATGGACTAGAAAATCTAGATTATAAGGTATGAATAGTTTCCAGAATCTATAGCCCGAGAGCCATCTTTGGAGGATTCCAGGGAAAGAGAACATACTCAGATAATTCCTGCCTGTAAACACCCACCCGCTCAGATTTTCTCCTTCTTTTTGTCTTATGTTCGCCTGTTCTGAGAGAACTCAAATTAACCAACTCACCATTCACTTATGGCTTACATTTTCTGTGGCAACACAAATCTCCCGGTCCTGGATGGTAAAACCATCTGGATTGGGTACCAACTGCACCACCTCAGAAGGAGCAGCAGCCTCTCCAGTTTGTCACAAAGCCATTATCTCTCTCTTACTCTATGAGGCTGAGGCCAAGTGTCAGCTGCCTTTCATCACCATATGTGTGTGCTGTTTTACCCACAGCAAAGAGGAAAATGAGATAGAATGTGTCCAACAAAATTAGGAAAACAAAAGATAGACCAAGAAAAGCCTTGCATTTTAAGAACAAAAGCATATTTCTTTGACAAAGCAGACAGTATGATAAAGCATATCTGTGTTGAAAGAATATAGTGTGTAGCCATTTTAATCCTTTACATTACCTGCCTGGCCTTGTAAAGCAAAAATGAAGTTTGCCAACATTTTTGGAAAGTTCTGTGAGCACAGGGATTGTGTCTATTTCCTTCCCAGTTGTCACTAGAGCCTATAAAATGCGTACCTAGGAAGTGTTCAATAAATATTTGTGGCGGCTATGGTTGCCGTTAACTGCTCCAATATATTTCTGTCAGTTTCCATTTCATCTCCCATAGGTTGTCATTTGGGAAAATTTGAGGTGTTTTCAGCATAGGCTCTAAACCATGGATCCCCATTCCTATTAAATGTAAATTCCTGAAAGGCAGGAATCTTACATGATTGGTTCACTGCTATCTCTAGTCCTGGCACATAAAAGATAATCTATAAATATTTGTTGAAGGGCTAGATAATCACAGCTTTGCCACTGATTAGCCATAGAACTTTGGGACAGATCCTTAAATGTTGTACCATGGTCTTCTCTGGGAAATGAGAGTACCATCTTACTCATACAGTGGTATAGGGATAAAATGACAATGTGTGTGAAGTTCTGAAGTATGGTAGGTGCTCAACAGTTTAGAAAGAGGTGGTAGGAATTTGGGTGTTGCTTACTTTCCAACTCCTGGCTCATTGGTGAGGTTGCCACTGGCCTTGCTGGCTGTTTGTCTAACTGTTGAAGATAACATCAGAATCTTTCACCATTGGACAAATGCTGTAAAGGGAGGATGCTGATGTCCTATAGGCTCTTCCAAGGTTTTAAGTTGCTCATCAGTAACCCCTCAGTGGGAAGTCTGGACTAATTAATTGAATCTTCTTTCCTTCCTCTCTCAGTAGGCAAGAGATTATGTGTTTTAACTGCTTCCTGAGCAAAGTCTCTCATCGATTAAAAGGAAATAAATACAGTAGTTTCCAATGTTTTGACCAGGGTCAGGGAATTCCTGAAGCATCTTTTCCTCAGATCCATTTGCTTTTCCAGTGTTCTTATTGAAAACTTTTAAAATGAAGGTGCCCTTTAATGAAACGTAGCCTACATTTAGTACTAATAATAAAGCAGCAAATACTTATTACAGGCCTGGCACTGTTCCAAGCATTCAAGACACTTGACATGTACTAACTCATTTAACCCTTACCCATCCTATGAAGGAGGCACTGTTAGGTGCCGTATTTTACAGATAAGGAAGCTCATCAAAGAGATTTTTAACCAGCTAAACATGATGCAACTGGGATTGAAACCTAGACAAACTACTCCATTATAAAGTAGAAAGGGATTCTGGCAAATTTTGTATATTGCCTAACTATGAATTGACCAACAAATGTAATACTCCTAGGAAACCCCTGAAATTAATAAGTCAGTATTCTATGAGCACCTACTGTGTGTACCAGTAAGATCACAGGGGCTAAGAATACAACAGTGAGCATAAATAGATAGTGTCTATTCTTCAAAGAACTTACATTGTGCTGCGGGGGGAGAACGAAAATAAACATGTAAACAAATAAGATTATCTCAGATATTAATAAATGCAATGAAAAAGTCACAGTAGGGTAATTATGATAGAAGGGACTGGAGAAAGGGTGCTGTATTAAGCTAGGGTGGTCACAGAGGCCTCTTTAAAAGGGCAAATATCTGAATTAAGACCTAAATTACAACAATGAGGCATCCATCCTGGAAGAGTGTTCCAGACAAAGGGGAGCTAACTTGGTATGCACAAGCAATGGGGAGTCTGCAGCAAGATGAACAAAGCTGAAGGTAGAAGGAGATATTTAAAAAGTAAGCAAGGGAATCATATCACTCAGGCCTTGTAAAGTTAGGCATTTTGATTTATTCTTATTTATATAAAAAGCAATTGAAGAATTGTAAGCAGGGAAGTGTTTCCTAATTTATTTTTTTAAATATCCTCTTGCAATCATGAGGAAAATAAACTGAAGGGAAGCAAGAGTTGAGACAGGAGAGGAGTGAGATTATTGCGATACTAAAGGTTTTTGAACTAGGGTGATGGTAAGATGTGGTCAGATTCAGGGTATATCTGGAAGGTACAGTGGACAGAGCTTTTCTGAAGATACAGTGGAGTGGCTGTAGTACCTAATTTGGAATAATTGTTGGTGCCATTTAACAAACTAGAAAAAGCTTGTGAGGAAGAAGTTTCAGGACAGAAAATGGAGGGAGCAAGAGTTCTGTTTATTTATGATAAAATTGAGATTGTACCTACTAGACATTCAAGTAAAAACGTTGAGTAGGCAGTTGGGATCTAATCGTCTAGCATTGGCAGGGAGATTAGTATTGAGCCCATGTTTATCTACTTCCTTAGCCCATTGTCTTTCCCCTACATATTATTGCTGCATATGTTGTACCGAAACACAGAATGAAAAACAACATCATCTCAATTCTTGAACGAAGAAGTTGCACCAAGAAAAGTTATATTCAATGCCATAAAAGTTTTTTGTGTGTTTTATCTTAGTTTGGTTTGATTTGGTCTTTTGTTTGTTCATGTTTGATTTGTAATTAATTAGGTTTCTTTCCCTAAAGGGCTTTTAATAGTGGATCAAGGCTTCCACTCCTGGGAAGATGGCGTAGATATATTTTCCCTATTTTTTCTTCTAACTACAACTAAAAACTCTGGACATTAATATAAAATAAATACAAGAAGACTACGAGAGATGGAGAGTAGAAGTCTGACTAGACTCTCAAGACCTGAGGAACAGTGGTGAATTCCCTGGGTTTCCTTTTTGCCTTGTATATCCTAGGCTTTGAATTGAAGAATCCAGCAACCCAGAAATACTAATTGGGCATAGACAAAAAAAGTCTCCCCAAAACCTGCTCTCTCTAGCCAAAGGACAGGGAAGGGGAAAATTTAGCAAGGCTGAAAACTTTTAGCCATAACTGCTTTATTCCATCCAATCACCAAAGAAAATATGATGGTTCTTCCCCCACCTATGAAAGACCAAGTAAGGAGCCTAAACTTCTACCCCACTGAGGCTGTAGCAAGGAACCCCAATATCTCTGCAATGGTGGTGTCAGAGGAGTCCAAGAAGGGAGCCAGAACTTTTATCCTCACTCTGATGAGGCTCCCCTCTGATGATATCAGTGGAAACATTATGGGAAGCCTGGACTTCCACTCCTACCAGAAGTAACAAAGCACCCCTATGTCTCCCCCAAGAATGCTATCAGAGGAGGCCTGGTGGAAAGTCAGGAATTTCACCATTGTCCATCAGTACTCAAGCTATCCCCATCACAGTATCAGTGGAGGCCACATGGGAAGCTGGAAGTCCCACCCTTGCCCAGCATTAATGAGGAACTTTCCCCTACCCTGGGTGTCAATGGAGGCTGAACGGACAACCTGGACTTCTACCTTCACCTGGCAATAACAGACAAGTCCACAATCATATTAGATAATAGAAACACCCTTATCTCAACAAGTGATAGAATAATTAGAACAAAGAACTAGAAGAAATAAAAAATATTATCAATTAACCAGCTCTAATCATCACGGATAGAACATTCTACCCAACAAAAGCAGAAAAACATATTCTTTTCAGGTACTCAGAGAGCATGAAGAACACAGAGGTAGAAATGAAACACTCACTCCAGGTGGGCCTTGAGAGAGCAAAGGGTGGCAAGGTCTCCTGACAAGCTTCAACAAGAGCCATTGCTCTATATATTGCATATATGATCTATATACAAAGCTAAATCATATCCTGGGACATAAAACAAACCTCAACAAATTTAAAAGAACTGAAGTCATACAGAGTGCTCTCTGACTACAATGGAATCAAACTAGAAATCAACAACTAGAAAATCTCCAAATACTTGAAAATGAAACAAAACACTTTTAAAATAATCCATGGGCCAGAGGAAGTCTCAAGGGAAATTTAAAAATACATTAAACTGAATTAAATTGAAATATAACATGTCAAAATGTGTGGGACACTGTAAAAGCACTGCTGAGTGGGAAAATCATAGCACCAAATGCATACACTAGAAAAGAGGAAAAGTCTCTATCAATTACTTAAGCTCCTATCTCAAGAACCTAGAAAAAGAGGTACAAAATAAGCCTAAGCAAGCAGATGGACCTAATAAAGATAAAAGCAAAAATCAATGACATTGAAAATAGAAAAACAATAGAGAGAAATCAATGAAACAAAGAGGTAGTTCTTTGAAAAAAAATTAATAAAATTTACAAACTCCTAGAAAGACTGAGAAAAAAAGAGAGAAAACCAAATTGCCAATACCAGGAATATAACAAAGTACATCACTACAGACGCTGCAGACATCAAGAGAATAACAGAATACAAGGAACAACCCTATATATAAGTTTGACAACATATACAAAATGCACCACTTCTCCTTTAAAAACAAAATACTGCAACTCATCCAATACAAAATAGATACTCTATTAGTCTTCTAACTATTAAAAAAAAAAAAGTGAATCTGTAATTTAAAATCCACCAAAAAGAAATCTCCAGACTCAGATTGTTCCACTAGAGAATCCTACCAAACATCAATTTTATATAGCCTCAAAAAATTAAAGAGAAAGGATGACTCCCAAATTCATTTTATGAAGCTAGTATTACCCTGATGCCAAACCAGACAGTTCTAAAAAAGAAAACTATATAATATACCTCATGAATATGGTTGTAAACATCCTTAACAAAATATTAGCAAATAGAAGTCAGCAATATATTAAAAGTATACATCATAAGTAAGTGGATCTTATTTCAGAGAAACAAGTCTGATTCAAATTTTTTATTTTATTTTATTTTATTTTATTTTATTTTATTTTATTTTATTTTATTTTATTTTTGAGATGGAGTCTCGCTCTGTCACCCAGGCTGGAGTGCAGTGGCATGATCTCGGCTCACTGCAGGCTCCGCCTCCCAGGTTCATCCCATTCTTCTGCCTCAACCTCCTGAGTAGCTGGGACTACAGGCACCCACCACCACACCCGGCTAATTTTTTGTATTTTTAGTAGAGTCGGGGTTTCACCGTGTTAGCCAGGATGGTCTCTATCTCCTGACCTCATGATCCGCCCACCTCGGCCTCCCAAAGTGCTGGGATTACAGGCTGAGCCACTGCGCCCAGCCTGATTCAATATTTTAAAATCAATCAATGTAATTCACCATATCAGCAGGTTAAAGAAGAAAAATCATATGATCATATCAGTTGATGTGGAAAAAGCATTTAACAAAGTTCAAGTCTCATTCATGATTTGTAAAAAACTCTTAGAAAAAAAATAGAGAAAAACCCTAAACTTGATAAAGAACATCTACAAAAAACCTACAACTAACATTATACATAATTGTGAAAGACTAAATGCTTTCCCCTAAGACTGGGAACAAGGCAAGAATGTCCACTGTCATCATTCATACTCAACCTAAGTGCTAAATGTTGTAGCTAACATTACAAGGTGAGAAAAGGACATAAAAATCATATGGATCAGAAAGGAACATATAAAACTCTCCCTATTTTTGGATGACATGATTGTCTACATAAAAAATCCCAAGGAATCTACCAAAAACTTCTAGAACTAATAAATGAGTTCAGCAAGGTTTCATGGTACACAATGAACACACAAAAATGATTTATACCTCTATATTCTAGCATTGACTATGTGGACACCAAAATTTAAAACACAATATCATTTAAAATCACTGAGAAAAATAAGAGTTAAGTGTAAACCTAACAAAACATGTACAAGACTTGGTATGTTGAAAATTGAAAAAACGATCAAAAAAATCAAAGGAGCAGGGTGCAGTGGTTCACCTGTAACCCCAGCACTTTGGGAGGCCAAGGCAGTCTGATCACTTGAGCTCAGGAGTTCACAACTAGCCTGGGCAACATGGCAAAACCACATGCTTCGACAAAATAATACAAAAATTATCCAGGTGTGGTAATGTGCACCTGTGGTCCCAGCTACTGAAAGGCTGAGGTGGGAGGATGGCTTGAACCTGGGAGACAGAGGCTGCAGTGAGCCCAGATCATGCTACTGCACTCCAGCCTGGAGACAGAACAGATTCTGTTACAAAAGTGAAAAGAAAACAGAAAGGAAAAAGGAAAGGAAAGGGAAAAGAAATCAAAGATCTAAATAAATGAAGAGTATGTTCATGGCTTGGAAGACTCAACACAGTAAAGATGTCAAATTGATATACAGGTTTAATGCAATTCCTGTCAAAATCCCAGCAGGATGTTTCGTAGATATATTCAAGTTTATTCTAAAATTTATATAGAAAGGTAAAAAAAAAAACTTTTTCAGAAAAAAGGAATAAAGTGAGAGAAATCAGCCTACCAGATTTCAAGACTTATTATATATAGCTACAATAATTAAGACTCTTGGTATTGGCAGAGGGATAGACACATAGATCAATGGAACAGAAAAGAGAAGCCAGAAATAGACTCACATAAATATGCCCAGCTGATTTTAGCAAAAGTATAAAAGCAATTCAATGGAAGAAAGAGAATGTGTTCAACAAATAGTGCTGCAGCAACTGGACATCCACAGGCAAAAAGTGAAACTCAAGCCAGTTCTCATACCTCATATTTTAAAGAACTCAAAATGAATCATAGACTTAAATATAAAATATAACTATAATAGGCTGGGCGCGGTGGCTCATGCCTGTAATCCCAGCACTTTGGGAGGCCGAAGTGGGTGGATCATGAGGTCAGGAGTTTGAGACCAGCCTGGTCAACATAGTGAAACCCCATCTCTATTAAAAATAAAAATAAAAAATTAGCCAGGCATGACGGTGAGCGCCTGTAATCTCAGCTACTTGGGAGGCTGAGGCAAGAAGAATCACTTGAACCTGGAAGGTAGAGGCTGGGTTGCAGTGGGCCGAGATCGCGTCACTGCGCTCCAGCCTGGGCAAAAGAGAAAGACTCAGTCTTGAAAAGAGAAGAGAAGAGAAGAGAAGAGAAGAGAAGAGAAGAGAAGAGAAGAGAAGAGAAGAGAAGAGAAGCGAAGCGTACCATAGGATAAAATCTTCATGAACTAGGGCCAGGCAAAAAGTTCTTAAATCTGATACCAAAAGCAAAATCCACAAAAAGAAAAATTTATAAACTGGACTTCATCAAAATTAAAATTGTTCACATGGTGAAAGATCCTGCTAAAAGGAGGAAAAGACAAGCTATGGAATGAAAGAAAATACTTGTCAACAACATATTCAACAAAAAACTAGTATCTAAAATATATAAAGAACTGTTAAAACTAAAAAATAATCACACACACACGCACAAACCCCAACAACAAAAAATTCAATTAGCAAATAATCAAAAGACATTTTACCAAAGAGAATATACAGATGTCAAATAAGCAAATAAAAATATGGCCAACATCACTGGCCATTAAAGAAATACAAATTAAAACCACAATGAGATATCACTACATACATTTCAGAATGACTAAAATAAAAAATAATGGCAATCATATGTTGGCAAGGATGTAGAAAAACTGAATCATTCATTTATTGCTGGTGGGAAAATGGGATAGCCGTTCTAGAAAAACAGTATGGCAGTTTCTTAAAAAACTAAACATGCAACTACCATATAACCCAACAATTGCATTTATCCCGAAGAAAAGTAAGATTTATGTTCACAGAGTTTTTTATGCAAATATGTACAGTAGCTTTATTCCTAATAGCAAAAAAAAGGAAAAAAAAAAAAAAAAGGAAACAACCCAGATGTCCTTCAAAGGTAAATGGATAAACTGTGATATATCCATACCATTGAATATTACTTAGCAATACAAAGGAATAAGCTAATGGTATGCACAACAAGTTGGATGCATCTTGAAGGAATTTCACTGAGTGAAAACAGCCAATCTCAAAGGTTACATACTGTGATCGTTAATTTTATGTGTCAACTTGACTGAACCATAGTGTCCAGATATTTGGTCAAACATTATTCTGGATGTTTCTGTAAAGATGTTTTTAGATGATATTTACATTTAAGTTGGTGAATTTTGAGTAAATCAGATTATCCTCTATAATGTAAGTGGGCCTCATTCAATCCATTGAAAGCCTAATAGAATAAAAGGATGACATCCCTGAGCAAGAAGGAATTTTCTAGCAAACTGCCTCTGGACTTTGTGTGCAACGTCTGCTCTTCCCGGTTTTCCAGCAGACTGCCTTCAGACTCAAATGCAAGTCTTTCTTGAGTCGCCAGCCTACCAGCCTCTCCCATCAGATTGTGAACCCACCAAGCCTCCATAACTATGTAAGCAATTCCTTAAAATAAGTCTCTCCTTAAATACACACATTATATTGCTTCTATTTCTCTGGAGAACTCGAATACATATACTGTATGATTCTATTTCTATAATATTCTTGAAATGACAGAATTATAGACATGTAATTGATTGGTGATTGCCAAGACTTAAGAATGAGTAAGGGTAAGAGGGAATTAGGTGGGGCTATAAATGGGCAACATGAGGTATCCTCGTGGTGATAGGAATGTTCTGTAACTTCACTATTGTACCATAGTCTTGTAAGATGTTACCATTGGAGAAAATTGGGTAAAGGATACATGGGCTCTCTGTGTTATTTCTTAGAGCTGCTGATTTTTATTTTTTTTAAGACAGGGTCTTACTCTATTGCCTAGGCTGGAGTGCAGTGGCACAATCACAGCTCACTGTAACCTCAAAATCCTGGGCCTAAGTGATCCTCTCACCTCAGCCTCCCAAGTAGCTGGGACTACAGGCATGCACCACCATGCCTGGATAATTTGTTTTAATTATTTTTTTAAAGAGACAGGGTCTCACTGTGTTTCCCCAGGTTGGTCTTGAACTCCTGGCCTCAAGCAATCCTCTCACCTTGGCCTCCCAAACTGCTGGGATTATAGGCACTGGGATTACAGGCATGAGCCAATATGCCTGGCAAAAAGTTTAAGTTTTTAAAGTAAAACAAAATATACCTGTTTTGACTATTTTATAGTGGCCTTCTCTGAAGTCTGGAAGATAAACTTGGATTGCTACTCAGATGATTAAACAATTCTGCACCCATACTATTAAATAGCATCATCACAGTCATCCCAGTTTATCAAGTAAGAAAACTATCTATTGGCTGGGAGCGGTGGCTCACGCCTGTAATCCTAGCACTTTGGGAGGCCAAGGCAGGTGGATTGCCTGAGCTCACGAGTTCAAGACCAGCCTGGGCAACACAGTGAAACTCCGTCTCTACTAAAATACAAAAAAATTAGCTGGGCATGGCAGCATGCACCTGTAATCCCAGCTACTTGGGAGGCTGAGGCAGGAGAATTGCTAGAACCTGGGAGGCGGAGGTTGCAGTGAGCCCAGATCGCGCCACTGCACTCCAACCTGGGTGACAAAGCGAGACTGAATCTCTTAAAGAAAGAAAGAAAGAAAGAAAGAAAGAAAGAAAGAAAGAAAAAAAACGACCTATCACCCCGAGTTCTCTCTTTCCATCCTCTCCCAAAAGCAATTATCAGCAAGTCCTATCTACTTTACACACCGAAATATATTTTGAATGTGGACTTCACTTTCTCTGCTACCACTATTAGCCTTGGTGGTCAATAGCAAGCATGAATTGTTCCAATTGTACCTCTCCTCTTCCACAAATGCTCCCATCCAATCCACCTCTCACTCAATGGCATGAGTAATCTTAAGACATATATTGGATCATATGGGATCACTCCCATTCTTAGTTATCTCTGGTGACTTCCCATTGCCCTTCACCTGAAGCCCAACTTATTCCTATAGCCTACAAGGTCTTGAGGTCTCAACCAAAAAGGCACCTCTACAGAGAATATTTTTCTGAACATCTTTTCTAAAATGGGTGCCCCCTGTTCCCTTCCCCAGAACTCTTTAGTTTCTTTCACACAATGTAAGCCCCACAAGCGCAGAGACTCTACTCTGTTTTGTTCACTGTTATAACTGGTGCTTAGCAAAATGTTCAGCAAATACCACATTCACTGAATGTTAAATCAATAAATGTCCAAATCCCAGCCTGAAATACCCCTTCCCCCAACACAAGAAAGAACGTGACAACCCTTTTGGACTTAATTTATTAAATAAGTACTTGTTGAGTGTCTACTATGTACCAGGCACTATCTTAGGCACTGGGGATAACAACAAGGTCTCCACATTCGTGGAATTTAGCTTTGGCAGGAAAGTGGCAAACAATAATAGACAAGCAAATAATAAAATTTCAAGCATAAGCATTAAGAAGAAAATAAAGCAGAGTAACAGGCCCAAGGATGAGTTAGAGAAGGTAAGTGGTATCTATCTTAAGAAGCCTGATTAGGGAATCCTCACTAAGCCGTCATCTGAATGAAGAGAAGGAGCCAGCTACATACAAATCTAGGGAGAAGCGCTATAGGCAGAGGCTCATTGAGTACAAAGGTGCTGAGCCATGGAACATATTAGACAAGTCTGAGGCCAGTGTGGCTGGGCCCATGGAAGGGGAGAAGGTCACAGAGCCACGCAGGGCCTATGTCAAGTCAACCTCTTGGGCTGTGGTGAGAAACATGGATTTCTTGCTGAGGGTGACTGGGAAGCCTTATGGAGACTTTTAAGCAGGAGTGTATTATGATCTAACTTTTAAAATTAGCTACTGTGTCAAGAAGGTACTGCAGGGTAAGATGGGAGCAGGGAAGCCAGGTAGGAGGCTGTGCGAACATACGTGGAAGAGATGCAGACCACAGAGATATCTACGGAGAGAGTGTGGAGAGGGCGAGAAGAGGATGTAAAGAGTTTGCCCTCTTTTTTGGCAAGCTACAATGGGGACAAATTTGGCTCAAAAATCTTAAAATACACTGACTGTCCTTCAGGGACTGGGACCTTCCAATATTCTCGTGTACTCCTGGCTTGGCCAAGTTTGACCTCATTTAATTTGTTCCCAGGAGGTGCCTTTGCACTTAACCACACCTGACCCAACTGGAGAGGAATGCAGCATGCTGGAATAGCTGGTTTTCCTCCCCACTCTCCCCTCCTCATTTATAGAAGAAGAAAAAAACAGAACTATTCTCATTGTACTGAAGGATAACAATGAAAATAAGGGGAGGCGGAGGGGGGGCCTCTGTTCAGTCCTGTCACCACCTAGAACTTTTGGCATCCAATAAGATTACATTAATCTGCGAAGTAATCCGAATGGGAACTAGAGGGTTTAAAGGTATGAAGCCTACAGCTGGTTTTGCCCCGCCCAGTGGAAATCTCCGGGTGATTGCGGGCACTCATGCACGTTATTGAATAGCGCCCACTCTAATGGCAAAGTGCAAAAAGCCTGACTTCACCACAGCCAGGAGCGCAACGACGCCAGTGAGGGGACCTGCAGCTCCTCGGTGGGCGCCAAGACACGCTCTCCTGAAAGTCTGGAATCGCGTATCACTTCTCCGCAGGCAAAAGCAATCAGTGCAATCAATGTAACTGAATCGTACCCCTTCCCCGCACGGAGATAAAAGTTTTAGCACATCCCAGATGGTGCAGAGATTACTCATTCATTTCTGAGAAAGAGCAGAACCATAGAGGCCTTGGCTGAACCTGAGGAAACTGATCAGAGTGCCCCCAAAGGCTCGCTAGTGAATGGCGGGTCGCGCTCCCAATGGGAGAAGAGAATGGTTTCCTGCCGCCGCGCTCCGCGCCGGCTGAGGCTGAGCACAAGAGTAAAGCCTCACTGGCCGCCCGCGCACTCAAGGTAAATTTCGTTTCTGAAAAGGCAGGTCCAAAAGACAAAGGTTGGTAAACCGCAGCAGGTATCATTTACGACGCGGCACAGAGACGCTTTCCTGCAGAATGTCATGTCACTGGCAAATGCCATGGAACCGCTCCTGACTGTGGACCGCTCTGGCAACTGGGCGTGCCCATCACCAGCCAAAACTGATGCGGAAAGTCAGTGTGGCTACCTGGGCGCTTTAAAGTCCGACTTCAAAGCTGCTCCCCAAAGCTTGGCACTATGACACTCAGCACCTCATGTTATGACTAAACGAGTTAATCCATGTCAAGTGCTGAGAGCAGCACCTGGCACCCGGCAAGACCTCAGTAAAGATTAACCATCGTTACTATTAATATTTGCTCATGCTTTTCCACTAAGAAATTATTGTATTGTGTCTGCATTACATATGTCTCATCTTATATGTTATAAACACCTAGCAAGAGGAGGCTGTGACTTATTTATCTCAGTCATCTCAGAGCATGGAACTGTGCAGGGCTCAGTAAAAGTGTGTGGTTTGAATTGAATTCTCTTCTCAAACCAAACATTTCAGGTGTGTCACCTTGCAGAGGTGACAGAAATGAAAACAGCGTGGCAAAATAAAAAGGTGAAATCTGAATCTCCTCTAATCCTTCATTTTCTCACCCTGTTTCTTCACAACAACCCTCATTTTGTTGCTGCTTGTTATATTTTTGTTCTGCTGGTGACTGGCTCCATTTGAGCCTCAGTGGAATCTGTGGCCCTAGTTGCCATGCACACTTAAAGCGCAATAAATTTGATATCTCCTGAACCCCCACGCAGTTTGGATATCATAAGGGATACTTAGAAAGGCCCAAGATCAAGCCATATGAGCAGATTTATTTGAGAACTCTGCGTTAAAGCCTCCAGCAAGTGCTTCTTGACATACATGAAGCAATAACAGTAATAACAATAACCACCGCCATTTGCTAAGTACTTATTGTAAGTTAAGACTATGCCAAACACTTTCACATATTATCTCATTTAATCCACTCAACAAAACAAAATGTGTGTTATTTCTCTTCTGTCAGGCAAAAATTAAAAACTAATCAGAGAAAAGTCACAGCGAGCCACTTGCTTAAGGTTATACTCCCCAGTAAAATGTTGAGATTCAAACCCAAGTCTGTAACTATCCAAAGCTCATCCAGGTAACCATTCAAGTCAACAATGGTCTCGGGCCACACAGCCCAGCTCTAAACAGAAACACCACAGCACTAATTCTCTGTGGAGCAGAGTGCAGTGTGTCTCCCATGCTCCACAACACAGCACGGCAGCTCAACATATCTCCTCTTCTACAAAAGCCTCCAAAGATTTCTCTTTTCACCTGCTCCCAATTACTGCCACATAACACATGCCTTGAAATGTGATTGCCTCTGGTTTGTAACTCATGCCTAAGGGACCTGCTCCCATTTTCTTTCCTAGTGGAACAAAGGCATTGAAGCCACAGGTTGCTAAAGCAAAGCACTTATTGATTAGATTTCCATCAATATTCAGCTGCTGCTGAGAAGATTAGACTTGGACTCTTAGGTCTGGGTAGCCCAACTCCTCCCTCTCCTTGCTCCTCCTCCTGCAATGCATAACTAGGCCTAGGCAGAGCTGCGAATAAACAGGCAGGAGTTAGTCAGGTGCATGTGCCACACTCACACAAGACCTGGAATTGACAGGAAGACTCCCAACTAGTACAATGACAGAAGATAAGGTAAAGCAGCATTATATTCATTTCAATTCTGGTTTTCAGGAGATAGGGGAATACATTCAAGTCATATAGAGGATTTGGGGGAGGTAGGGTATAGCTACTACAGATCAAAATTAATTCTCTTTACTTTGCCAATTGAAAAACTATTTCTTATTCAGTAATTGGGGTTTTAAGGATTTTTGCTCAGTTAACTCACTAGTCTGCATAAGTTTTTTCAAGTAATTGTGCATAACCATATTACTAAAGAAATATGTCCCCTCCTAACCAAAAAAAAAAAAAAAAAAAAAAAGGCAGACTAACCTAAATCTAATCATGAAAACTCATCAGGAATCTCAAAAAATGTCAGTGCAGGAGAGACAAAAGAGGTAGAAGGGTTGTTCTAGATTAAAAGGGACTAAGAAAAACTGACAACGAAATGCAACAAATGATTTAGATTGTGGAAGGAAGAAAAAAACAGCAATAAGGGAACTTTGGAGACAGTTGGGAAATTTTAAATATGGGCTGCATCTTAAATAATATTACTGTATCAACGACACGCTCTTGGTTATAATAATGGTATCTAATTATGTAGGAGGATGTCTTTGCTCTTTGTACATGCTAAAGTATTTAGGGGTGAAATGACACAAATGTCTACAGCTTATTTGTAAATGGTTCAGCCAAAACAACACACACACAAACACACACAGAGTGAGAGTTAAACAAACGTGGTGAATGTTAACCATTGGTGAATAAAGGCGAAGGTTATGGAATGATCACTGCACTACTGTTTCAACTTCTCTCTAGATATGATACTTAAAAAAAAAAACTTAAAAATATAAAGGATACAGTGTCCTTGCTCCCTTATACATGATTCCTAAATAAACTCACCCACCCCTGTACACACAATAATATAAGTTAATCAATCTGTGCCCTGTAGAGTCTCACCTTTAAGTTCTGATCTGGTGCAAGTTACTCTGTTGAACATTCCTTTATGTCATTAGATGGCATGGTTAGCAGCACTGGCTTTGGAGTCAGCCAGACTTGGATCTGGGTTCTAGCAATGCCAGTAACCTGCTGTGAGGCCTGGGTTACATTATTTAACTGAGCTTTGGGTTTTCTCTATTATGAGAAAACAAGAACATATTGGGATACAATATACCATTTTTATAGGCAAAGAAACTTGGGTTCAGTGACATAATATGGGATATTCAGGGATTATACTAGTAGAGTTTGGGAGTAATTAAATAAGATGATATTAGAGAGGCTTAGACAACAAACATTTTAACGTTAATAGTTATATAATTATTAATAGTGTTAAATATATATTATTTAAATAGTATTTATATTATAAATTGATTATAAAATATAAATTATAAATATATAAATACTTTAAATACGTATTATATAAACACTATTTATATGTTTGTTTATATATAAAGTTTAAATAAACACTATAAAAAACTATTTATATAGTGTTTACATAATGTGCATTTAAAGAATAATTAGCACATCATGATTTCATGAGTATTATAGCCCAGGATAAAGCTAAAGTAGTTACAACTTTAAGGTCAATATAAAGACAAATATTAAGTTAACAGCTACAGAGGTGGCATGTAGATTTGGCAAAATTCATGAAGGTAGTAATCAAATAACTAAAGTTTGAAAGATACTGCAAAAAGGAAGGTAATGTGATTAACACAGTGTCTGGCACATAGCAGATGTTCAAGCTTCATTCAAAACTATCATTAATTTTTTCAGGGGCTTTTGAAATTATGTTGTAGATCTTTTCTTGATAACTAAGGAACTGCCTAACAATGGAACCCAGAAAGAATGAGAACTGAGGTAAAGTGCAATGTTTTTCAGCTTTGTGAATCTATCCAGACTTTGAAAGAAGTAGGATAAGCAAGGAACTGGGGTTAAGAGACCTGAGTTGTCACTCTGAATATGCCCAAAATGTTCATAGAAATCAGACAAATAACATAAACAACTTGGCCTGTGAAACCTCAGTTTCTACAACTGAAGAATGGAGGAATCAGACAAGAATCCATTGCTCTCTAGGGTCTCTTTCAACTTAAAAATTCTGTGACTCGATAAGCCCCTGGCATTTTCCAAAGTTGCATGCAAGATCACCTTTGGTTTAGCTTTTGGAGACATGTAGTTTAAAGAAAAGGGTATAAGCTTCTCCTTCCTATCTAGTCAATCAGTAGTTGCTGGAAAAACCTGCTCTGTAGGTTAGCAGTGGGGTTTAAGATCATCAGCTCTGGGTTCCCACCCTAGAGTGTCTGTCACTAGCTGTGTGGTGTTAGGTATGCTCCTTAATCCTCTCTGATCCCTGGTTTCCTCATCTCTAAAACGAATGATTTCATGTACTTTGTGGTATTGCAAAGAGTACTGGTAAAGTATGAAAAGTTGACACATGGTTGTTCGACAAAAGAAATGAATGTGATGATAAAGACATGATTAAAGATGCATTTGTCCTGTAGCCCTTTTACTGTTTATAGGAAGACCACATTATTTATCTTAGTCTTTACAGTAATCACATTAACTATTTTTATACCCATTTCTAGGCAAAGAAACTTAGACTCAGTGATGTTAGGAGCCTAGCTGGGACTCTTTTGGAGCTTTTCTGACTCCCACATCTATTTGTTTTTTCTAATAGACCCTATATGACTTATAAGCCACAATATAAACACTACATTCTGTTTTATGTTGAAGTTCAACCATTTGCTTATTCTGCCCTTCCACATTTATCCAGCAGCATATTTTAAAATGGATATGGAATCTAGTTTCTCTAACTTAAAGTTATGGGGCTCCTAATGAAGGCAGCATTTTTTAAAGTGCAAGCTGAACACTTTGTAGCCTATGAAGAAGTTAAGAGAAAAGGCTGGAAGATCTTCTGTACTTCCTGGGTATGCGGCCTTTGGACAAGTCATTTACTCTTTCCATGTGAGCTCCCCCATACACGAAACGATAATAATAATTCCTACCTACAGGGTTGCTGAGAAAACAAGCAAACCATTTAGAACCTCAGAACTTGGACAGGTTAAGATCCTCTCTAATTTCTTGCTATTTTCAGTGGCACTTATGTACTTTTTCTTATGTCAACTTCTTGGACATTATAGTGGATGAATGAAGGTTGACAGGGCTTATTAAGACTTGGTCGTTTTCGGAAATTTCCCCTCTTAGAAACAAAACCTCCTCTGACCAAGTCTAGAGCCAAGCCACATAGAAGGCTGACTATAAACATTACTTCTTTTCATTTCACAACATTGGAGAAAGAAGAGGGGGAGGGAACCATTTTAACATGGAGTTCAGAGAGGGGAATTAAACCTGAAAATAAAAGATAAAGAAAAAGAAAGCAAAAGGAAATGCCATCAAACAGTTTCAGAGATTTTGATATTTGGGATAATCACTTTTGTTGGAAATTCTCAGAAATTCAAGTGACCTGCTTAAAATGGATGAGATTGCTCCTTATCTGACCAACCTGGTGAAATTTTCTTAGGGAGTTAACGTAAGGAACTGCAGGCCCTGGGGTGGCAGGACCACAGCCAACCCTCAAAAAGAAACCAGGAAGGCCAGAGGACAAGGACTTTAATAACACGCTAAGATTTCTAAACATCTCAGGAAGGGGAACATCACACACCGGGGCCTATCATGGGGAGGGGGGAGGGGGGAGGAATTGCATTGAGAGTTATACCTGATGTAAATGACGAGTTGATGGGTGCAGCACACCAACATGGCACAAGTATACATATGTAACAAACCTGCACCTTATGCACATGTACCCTACAACTTAAAGTATAATAATAATAAATAAATTTTAAAAAAAAACTCTCCTATCTCTTTCATAGTTGCTATTTTTGTTATTCTAATAAAATGAGAAATTGATCTTAGAGGCAGCTCCAGAATTTCTATAGCAAGGACTTAGAACAATTTGATTGGAAAGGAATAGGATGGGAGATCCAGCATCTTTAAAAATTAGCTTTCATTTTTGTCAAAGTAATGTGGGACTTTGTGACTTAGGCTGCGTATGTAAAGTGACAGGAGAGAACTAATGGAGACGATAGGGGAGTAAATCTGCTGCAGCTATTGCTATCACCCCAACTTCAATTTGTGTCGCCTCTGCTCACCATTAGCATGGCTGCTGATTGGACTCTTAAAATAAGGAGAAGTAAATTACATGTTTGTGTGGTAGAGGGACAGGGAGAGAACCCCCAGAGAGCAGAAACCCAGGGATGAAGTAGCAAGTGGCGGTCACTAAGAAACTAAGTGCCACAGAAGAAAAGAAAATGCAGGGATGACATTGGGGAAGTATAATGTGGTCTTGGGCTTGGTGGTGGGAAGACCTGAGGTTCCTCTTCAGCTCAGCTACAGATAAGCAACTGAGTAGGCTTTGCCTTTTTGGACTTTTGTCCAGAGACCTCACCAAAAGTTTCTACTGGTAGGTAGGGGGAAAGGGATTTGTGTGGTAGGTGGTGGGAAAATGTGGTTGAGATTTCTGGGTGTTTGAAGCCAAATAGCAAAACACCCACAAGTGGTAAATTCTGTGGATATGTATGCTCTTAGCTTTTTTAATTTATAAAGATTATGGTCCTAGATTTTTCAAATGTGCTTGACTTTTGAATGTCTGTATCTGACTAATGAGGGATGCGAAATAACCAAGAAGTTAAAAGCATAAGATCTGGAATCAAGTCATTGTTCTTTTATTTACTAGCTGAGAGATGTTAAACTAATCTAGTTATCTATAAAATGGGGACATTAATGGTGCTGCCATGAAGAATGTGGTAGGCAGGATAATCGTCCTCCAAAGATGTCCACAGCTTCATCGCCAGAACCTGGGAATATCTTGCTTTATGTGGCAAAATACTTTACAGATGAAATTAAGGTAATATTGTCAGCACCAGAGAGATGTAACATGAGAAGGACTTGACGTTCTCATTACTGGCTATAAAGATGAA
Source organism: Theropithecus gelada (assembly GCF_003255815.1). Classification (NCBI taxonomy): domain Eukaryota; kingdom Metazoa; phylum Chordata; class Mammalia; order Primates; family Cercopithecidae; genus Theropithecus; species Theropithecus gelada. The sequence goes on from NC_037669.1 coordinate 119,889,575, forward strand.
AGAAGAATACCAGTAGCCAAGGACATTTGGTGGCATCTAGAGCTGGGAATGGCCCTTAGTTTATAACCAGGGCAAAACAACAGACTTTAGACCTATAACCGTAAGGAACTGAATTCCACCATCAACCCAAATTTTCTCCAACAGCCTCCAGAAAGGAACACAGCCTACCAACAACCTGATTTTAGTCCAGTGATACTTGTACCAGACTTCCATCTACAGATGTTTTTTGTTGTTGTAGAGATGGGCATCTTGCTATGCTGCCCAGCTGGTCTTGAACTCCTGGCCTCAAGCAATCCTCCAGCCTCAACCTCCCAAATGCTGGGATTATCGGCATGAGCTGCCCTGCCTGGCTAAACCTTAAGATAAATAAATTTGTGTTGTTTAAGCTGCTGCACTGGTGGTAATTTGCTATGGCAGCAATAGAAAACTAATAAAAGAAGTAAATGAGATAATCCACATAGTGAACAGGCATGCAGTAAGCATAAGTAGTATTAGGCTTTGAATCTGTTTGCATTGCATCTCACATCAGATAGTCCTGATTTTAGTGATGGAGAGTATGAAGGAGGTGGGTTAAAGCCCTCCCAGGGTACTCCTTATCCCCTCACGTCTGACAATGGTTACTACCTGTAAAAAGGATGAAAATCCCTATCCTTGGAAACAGCTTGAGGGGAAAAAGGATTTAAGGAGAAACCACCAACTAAGTAAATAAAACTCCATCTTAGCTTTGGCTATCTAAGCCACTCATTGAGTTTTAGATGTCAAGTTACATTTTAGAGGATAATTCTAATAATTTTTCATAATCACATAGACCATATATCATATACTGTGTGTATGCATTTTATGTGTAATATATATAATTCATATGTAATAAACATAAAATGTTAAGTTATATCTTTTATATAAGATATAAATGATATATAAATATATATAAGATGTCATAAATATCAGATGTAAATGATATATAAATATGTAAAATAAATATACATATATATTTTGAGACAGGGTCTTGCTTTGTCACCCAGGCTGGAATGCAGTGGTGCAACCATAGCTCACTGCGGCATCGACCTCCTGGGCTCAAGCAATCCTCCCACCTCAGCCTCCCGAGTAGCTGGGACTATAGGCATACACCACCATGCCTTGCTAATCTTTATATTTTTTTGTAGAGACGAGCTCTTGCTATGCTACCCAGGCTGGTCTCGAACTCTTGGGCTCAAGCCATCTGCCCACCTCAGTCCCTCAAAGTGCTGGGATTACAGGTGTGAGCCACTACGCCTGGCCAATTTATATCGAATAAACATATTATACAATATTATATATCACATATATATTATTCTTTTGGGCAATATATATGTATCATATAACCATATCTTTGGGGCCAACTTTGAAGTCCTTTCTTTCAGAGAAGGAAGTGTTAGGAGGGAAAGTCTGTATAGATATCCACAATATTAGTGAAAGGGGTGGAAGCCTTGTAAACCTTCAGATTCCTCATCCCTGCCCCAGAGATTCTAATCCAGTAGAAGGTCTGGGGCTGTCTCCAAGAAGCTACATGTGTAACAGGCTCTCCAAGTAGGGTCTGGTTTTAGAACTACTGGACTAAATAATTTCATGGACTCCCAGGGTGGTTCTGTGATAATACTTTGTAAAGCTTCTGATCTCCAGCTTTTCAGGGTAATGAGGGGTCCTGGCTAATTTGCTATTCTTTATACTGGGGCTTTATACCAGGATAGGGGGATTTAGTATCACCCTAAAATTTAGAGAAAAACTGAAGCTCCTATAAGGGAAGTGGCTTGGGTCATATACCCACTAAGAGAGTGAGAACTGGAATCCATGTTGATGTGACTCATTCATTTACACAACAAAGTTCCTGCTATATCCCAAGCTTTTAAAAAAATTTAAATTATGTAAATGTACATGAAATATTTTCCTTACGAAATGTCTAATCATATGAATACAAGAAAAAATTTCCTTCACTCTCCTTCTCCAACCTCACATTCCTCCTCAAGGACCATCAACTCATTTATTCTTCAAGAAAACATTCTATGAATTATATACACCATACACAAATCAAATAACTGTTTTATTTTTTAAATCAAACAATTAAACTCATGTTTAAGCCTTTAAAAAAAAGTTAGATTACATAACTTCCTTCGCCACTTATAAGTCAGTACACATGATCATATTATTCCTTTGAACTGCTGCATAGCATATGGTATGTATCTGATGTATGTGTTATGATGTATCTGAATCTATTTGACTATTCCCCATTGAACAATATTTAGGTTCTTTCTACAATTTTGCTATCACATGAGTTCATGGGGATGAATGTTCTGCCCCTTTTCTACACAGTTTCATTGTAGCTACATGGAGTTGGGGAGAAAATAATGGCCCTTATCCTACAACTCTAGGCTGAACTAGATACAAATCCTGAAAAGTAGCCTTCCCTGGATGTTGATGCAGAACATGATAAAGGCTAATGCCTCTTATATGAGTATTGAGGTGTTTTTGTCACCATGTCAACGTCCAAAAGAGCTCCCCGTCTCTTTATTACTGCTGTCTTATTTTACTGCTCCCAATGATATAATGGCTCTACCTTGGTGGCTCCTTTCCATCAGCAGCTATTCTAGTTCTCAGTCCTGATTCTGAATATATATATATATATGTATCTCAACATATATATATCAACAAATATATATATATAAAACAACAAAGTTTGGATTTTCTGCATGATGACTATTTGGGTGGATTTTTCTAATCAAGTAACTTCAATGATTTTTCTCATATATTTTATACATCCCTATTCTGGTATCCAGTGAATAGACAGGAGAGGTATGTTATTCTCATACACATATATGGAAAAGAATGTTTGTTTCCTCCCCTGGAAGAAGCTGTCCCAAACTTCTTTGAGTTTTAGCAGCATAGGGGAAATGATGAATGGCTCTCACATTCTTGTATGAACACCACCTGCCAGCCTGGAGCACAGGGCATACTGCAAATCCATACTGAGGGGAAAGAACCAGCCTATGGAGCCTGTAAGAAGTTCAAGCTGCAGCCTTGCAGAAAGATGGGAAACTAAAATTGCTTGGTGTTTCCCTGCCCTGTGTCTCTCCCCTTGCAGGTCACTGGGACCCTGGTTTTCACTGTCATCACCGCTGTGCTGGGTTCCTTCCAGTTTGGATATGACATTGGTGTGATCAATGCACCTCAACAGGCAAGTGAAATATGTACAAGTTCTCTTTTTGGCAAGTTCTGTCAGTGATAGATATCATATGTTCCTCATACACAGAGATAAAAGGTGTCCACGTGGGAGACACAAGGTCATCCTGGCCTGTCAGGTACGATGTGCACTGTTCCAAAGCTGATAACTTGGCCTTGACTCCTCAATTAACAATCACGGGGGGAAAAAAAAGGAGGCAATAAATAATTCTTAATCTCTGACTATGCTGTTTGCTGAGCTCACAGAAAACTCCAGGCAGAATATCATGTGCTGAAGGAAACTTCAAAAAAAAAAAAAAAAGAGAGCTCATTGCAACATTCATTCAGAGCTCTCAGGCATACATGAATGAAAAGTGCCAGGGAATAAGGATGTTTCACTCAGGGCACATTTTTTGAGCACCTGCTTATTTGCATCAGGTACTGTAACATATGATCTCCCCAACTGGATCCTCCCAACAACCTTATTATGCCCATTTCCAGTCTATATTAAAACCTTAAGAAGCCCTAAACTAAAAGAGATTATGGTCCTTCCCCCACCATTCCTGTCTTCAATAAGTGATCCAAAGTAAAGTAATATAAAACTTTAGAATAATATTCAAGAAGTTCAACAAAGTTTGGATTTTCTCCATGACCACTCTTTGGGTGAATTTTTAATCAAGTTATTTCAACCATTTTTCTCATATATTTTGTGCATCCTTATTCTGGTATTTAATGAATACACGGGAGAGGTATGTTATTCTCAGTTCCCACAGCCCATGAGTCGGGGAACCAGGACTTCATTCCCCTCTGCTCTAACTAGACTGTGAGGTCATTGAGGGCAGGACTGATGAATTGTTCCTCTTCCTATCACTGGTGCCAAGCACAGTAGTTGGCATAAAGAAGGTACTCAATAAAGAGGAGTGAATTAATGAAAGAGAGAAGAGAAACTTGGGGAAGAGGTGGCATAAAGTGAAGGTACAAACATTGTTTGGATGCCTTCTATAAGTCCATTATATTTCCTCTGCTTCTTTTAGAACATCGGGCCCCAAGGAAAATGAAAGATACTGCAGGGTGTGGATATGTGAAATACGCGCTGACCATATTCCATCACCTGAAAAGGGCTGCTTCCTACTGAAAGATGTGCTCCGATTAGGTGCCACAATCATCAGGCGTGTGGCAGGCTAAGAGATCCAGGGCATAGTGCTGGGGATCAAGAGACGAGGGTCATATCTCTTTTGTGTGGGTGATGACAACACATGCCAATTCAGCAGGTTTCCGGGAATTTAACATCATTTAACAATTTAACACTCAACATCACCATGACTTGATTAATAGAGCCCCTTCTCTTTTTGTGGAAGACTTTATCACATCATTAATTAAACCATCCCTGGCCGGGCTCAATGGCTTACACCTGAAATCCCAGCACTTTGGGAGGCTGAGGTGGGCGGATCACCGGAGGTCAGGAGTTCAAGACCAGCCTGACCAACATGCAGAAACCTCGGCTCTACTAAAAATACAAAATTAGCCCAGCATGGTGGCACATGCCTGTAATCCCAGCTACTCGGGAGGCTGAGGCAGGAGAATCACTTGAACCTGGGAGGCAGAGGTTGCAATGAGCCGAGATTGCACCATTGCACTCCAGCCTGGGGAACAAGAGCGAAACTCCATCTCAAAATAATAATAATAAATAAAAATTTAAAAATTTTTAAAAAATTAAACCATTCCCTCCAGTCTTAAAGGGAAGCTTAGGCTAAGGTTTCACATCCTTCAATCGAAGTCCCAGAGCCAGAGCTGAAAACAGCGATCCCCATGCTGGCATCCAAGTTAGTGCTCTCTCTATATACAGGCCCTTCCTTTTGTGTTTAAATTGCTGCTGAAACACCATTAAATAAGAGATTTTTAAGCCCTTTTTTATCAGCTGAATGACATTTAGGATTATTTGAAAGGATTTTAAAATCACACTTTCGTATGGTTATGAAAATTACACATGCCTACTGAAGACAGTATTAGAAAAAAAATACTCATAATTATTCTACCAGAATGAGCAAACTGCTGAGAACATTTTGGATATTTCCTTCCAGCTTTTTTTTTTCTATGCATATTATTCATATAAGGCAGCCTTCTAGTGAGGCAAATGTTTTTGTTTTAGTTTTTTGGGACAAAGTCTTGCTCTATTGTCCAGGCTGGAGATTTTCACTTCAACCTTTGCCTCCTGAGTTCAAGTGATTCTCCTGCCTCAGCCTCCTGAGCAGCTGAGATTACAGGCTCCAGCCACAATGCTTGGCTAATTTATTGTATTTTTAGTAGAGACAGGGTTTCACTACATTGGCCAGGCTGGTCTCGAACTCCTGACCCCAAGTGATCCGCACACCTCAGCCTCCCAAAGTGCTAGATTACAGGCGTGAGCTACGGTACCCGGACTGAGGCAAATGTCTTGATCAGAATTCTTTTATAAGAGGATGCTCAATTATTCACCTCACTCAGCTGGCATTACCAAATAGGCCTTTGCCCATAACTAGTCACCTAGAGCAGCTGCATTCCAGGTCCCTTACAGAGAGTACCCTCCCAGCTCACTGACGCTAAATAGTGACCAAATCATCATTGAGAGGAAGATGAGGCCATCTTCCTCCCATGTCCTATAATTCATCTGAATTATATGAAGCACATTACAAAATATGGCTCCATGAAATTTAGTTTTCAATGTTGTTCATTCTGTTACAAACTTAACTCTATGAGGACACACAGGAGAAACTTCCTTCAGGTCTCAATGCCTTCTCAAGGGCCACTAAGTTATTGTTATCTTAGGAATTCATCAATAATATACCTGGTTGTTTTCCTCTCTTTGCCCTGGTGGCTAGGAAGTTTACTGGTAAATTTATAGCTCACTTCCAACAAAGATATACCACCTAGTGTTTGAATTCTGTATGCTAACTTTATTTTTGACCCTCATCTTAACTTTTCCAGTCTTTTTTCTTATATCCACTTTTACGATTCTGTTAAGATATGTATATGTCAATTTAAATCCTGCTGTGCAGAAGTAATACTAGCATGAAAATGTATCTTTTTAGCTTGCAGAATATATATATTTTTTGAGACCCAGGTCTTACTTTGTCACCCAGGCTGGAGTGCAGTGGCTCCATCTTGACTCACTGCAGCCTCAACCTCCCAGGCTCAAGCAATCTTCCCGCTTCAGCCCCCCAAGTAGCTGGGACTACAGGCGTGTGCCACCATGCCTGGGTAATTTTTAGTATTTTTCGTAGAGATGGGGTTTCACCATGTTGCCCAGCCTGGTCTCAAACTCCTGAGCTCAAGCAATCCACCCACCTCGGTCTCCCAAAGTGCTGAGATTATAGGTGTGAGCCACCATGCCCAGCCTAGCCTGCAGAATAGTTTCCATTTCAATAGTTGCCAATATAAAAAACTTGAAAAATTTTACATAAAAACTCAGATTTCTGACTTTCTGTTAAAAAATTAAAGGTCATCCAGCACCAGTTTCACATTTGCAGCTTCCTTCTGCTCTCCAGTTCTACAATCCTGACCATTCCGTATTAGTCCCAAATAGTGGAAAATGTATTTTAGTCTCCCAGTCATCAAAGTATTACATGTTCCCTTCATTTATTTGTTCCTGCCTGGTTCTTGTTGGCAACGGAATTTATAACCTCTATTTTATAGGATATGGCCAACTGTAAACAAATCTATCCATGTTTATATGTATATAAAACACATAATTGAGATGGTACTATTTAAACACATAACAAACACTTTAAAGACAAAACAAACAAAAATACATAGAATGTTTGAAATAGTAAAGCTATTTTTCTTTATCTCCTAGGTAATAATATCTCACTATAGACATGTTTTGGGTGTTCCAGTGGATGACCGAAAAGCTATCAACAACTATGTTACCAACAGTACAGATGAACTGCCCACAATTGCATACTCAATAAACCCAAAACCAACCCCTTGGGCTGAGGAAGAGACTGTGGCAGCTGCTCAGCTAATCACTATGCTCTGGTCCCTGTCTGTATCCAGCTTTGCAGTTGGTGGAATGATTGCATCATTCTTTGGTGGGTGGCTTGGGGACACACTTGGAAGGTAGGCAAATTTCATAAATAAGCATAAACAGAAACTTGCGTATTTTCATTTTCTTAACATTTGTTTAGAAAAATACTATCTTTCTTCTTGCGGAACAGCATTAGAGTTGTTTTTTCAACTCATGACCCTATGAGGCATATCAGTGTTAGATCAAATCAATGAAAGTTTGATTAATTGTTCGGACATTTACACCAAATGTGATTTTTGTGTGTATTTCTAGATAATTGCTTTGATCCTCTAGCTTTGTAATTTATAAAATATACTAGGAGACCACTACACAAACGGTTAACTCAGGAACTCAGCAGAAGAGACTAGAGTTTTTAACCTGGGAGTCCACTGTTTGTTTCACCAAATCACACTGTTTCTCAAACATCCAGTTTTCCCTTTTTAAATTAGAATTTGGCATTTGGATCAGTCAAGTACAAAGGTTCAGTCAATATCCCCAACTCCCAGTTGCCCAATGTACTTGGTGTATGGTTTCTGGCTGCTGGTCCTGCTTGCTATCTCAAAGCCCCAACCAGAGATAAGGCAAGAGATACCTCCATTTATCACTTGGGTGTCTGTTAGGTTTTTTGGATTAAAAATATCAGTGGAACTCCTTTACCCTCAAATTTTACTTATTCATGCAATGTACTAGAGCTGTTGGAATTTCCTACCCTATATAGAGAGGAAATAAAACCAGAGTATCAAATGATTATTTTTTAGATTTATTTTTTCTCCTATTTGAGCCCACCTTTTGCACATTACCTTTTTTCTCATAAAAATAATATATGAAAAATTTAGAAAAATGAAAATGCCTTTAAAGATGTAAATAACAATTTAGGCAACTAGTTTAATAATTCTGAATTACAATTCACTTAGATTTTTAAATTCTTATTATAAATTATAATTTTTAGCTCTCTATTAAAATTCTGATAACTCTTCCTCTTATACTGGAGCTTTTATATAATATGACTATAAGTTTTCTTAACTACAATATCATGGTAACCCAAGTTGTATTATTATTTTTATTTGAAATGGCGTTTTCTCCACCATAAAAGACAGTGGTCAGTTTCTTACCTTTTAATCAACTTGCTGATGTTCAGTTGAACTTTAAATAAGAATCTGTAAAACACAGATTAATAAACTGAATTTCATCATTTAAAAAAATTTAAAAATAATTTCAGTGTGTATCAAGTTGCTTTAAGTAGTAAGTGGAGAATTCTCTAGATTAATTATTTATTTCTAAAGTAAATTATTCCCTAGCAAGTAGACTCAGACAAAAGGAAAAAGGAAAAATGATTTAAAAAAATTTTTTAAAGTAAATCAAATTAAGCAAAATTAAATTACGTTTTAAAATATGAACAAATCATTTAGCAACTACTGATATTTTATACTACTTCTCATTCCTGAAGAAAAAATGCAAACCCTGGTTGCCCCTCATTTAGAGGTAAGATTCTGATAAGTTCAGTGACTTACCCTAAAACATTTAATTAGTGTTAACATTTAATTAACACTTAACGGAGCCAATACACAAACCTTCTGAAGTCTTAGGATTTGGCATCAACAATGGTTATACCTCAAAACAATATCAAATGACCATGTATCAAATGACCTATGATAAACAAAAAGTGAGGTTTCTTCTAGCTTTTAGTAGAAAAATGATCCTCCTTGAAAAGCAGCCCAAAAGTTCACAACTTCAACATCAAAATTAAGAAAAAAGTTATCAGTATCCCCTATAAAATTATCTTTCTAGATTCATTGAGAAGTGACATGATTTTCATTATTACCAGTGTCATTTATCCATCAGTTAAAAGTAAATAAATAAAAATGTAATACTTCCATTATTGCCTTATAAAAAAAGTGTTTCCTTGCAATTGTGTAATAGTCAATAGATGTCTGTGGCCACCATTTTCTAGTTTTGGGTTTGCAAGGCCAATTTTTTCAACCTGTGCATTTACAGTTTAATTACCAGGGTATGGTAGAGAAGACTATGGTCTGTGCAATCCACACTACCATGAGTAAAGGAAGCGATGCATAGCTTGCCTTTGAATGCATGCATTCTTTTTCATCAAAAATGGAACTCATTAAAATGAAGCATTACCCTTTGGTTTCACACAGATCAAGTCCAAGATCTGTCACTTAATAGCTGTATGAAAATAAGCAAGTTATTAGGTTCTCTAAAATGTTTTCCTCCCATCTGCAATGTGAAAACAAAAATAATACCTACCTCATGGCATTATTGTGAGGATTTAATGAGAACAAATATAAAAGGTTTAAAACAATGCCTAACATATATTAAGCAAGCAGCAAATGTGGCCTCATTTTGATGATGATGATGATGATGATGATGACCACAATGACCATGACCACGACAATAATGAAGCCTATACTATCTGAAGTATTTAGAGTCAAATTTTAAGAAATATACTTAGGTAGAATTAAGTTTCTTTTTCCCTGATTCAGCTATTTCATGTATTTTTAAAATTATTTATTTGTGGCCATTTCTCATATCTGAACAGACATTAAAAGAATTTAAATTATATAAAGTGCTCCTGCATCCTTTGGTGATAGGGAAAGGGGACTTTTGGGCAATCTGGCATCCAAGATTCTTCCAGGCTATTTCTTTTATGACTTTTTATCTTTTTTCCCCTAATAAAAGAGACTATTAGCTAGGTGGTAACAACTGGTTAAGGTCAGTTATTGAATTTGCCTGCCCTCTGTCCCTGTGTAGATAAAAAGCATTTCACAATAGTCTAAACTACTAACCACCCCTTAACTGTTTTTCTACTCTGTAGCTCTGGGGCTAGCCAGCTCTAAATCACTCTGTTTCCCTATACTCATTTCATACTGCTGCTGTAATGAATTATCCCCAATTTAGTGGCTTAAAACAACACAAATATGTTTTCTCATAGTCTTGGAAGTCAAAAGTCCAAACTCAGTTTTAGTTAGCTAAAGTCAAAAGGTCAGTAAGGCTGTTCCTTCTGGAGGCTCTGAGGAAGAATGCATTCCTTGCCCTTCTCCAGCTTGCAGTGACCAACTATATTCTCTGGCTTGTGGCCCCTTCCTCCATCTTTGAAGCACAACATTCTAATCTCTACTTCTGTCATCACATCACCTGCTCCTCTTCTACCTTACTCTTATAAGGACACTTGTGATTACATCATTGGATTCACTCAAATAATTCAAGATAATCTCCCCATCTCAAGTTTCTCAATCACATCTGCAAAATCTCATTTGCTATGTGAGGTAACATTTACAGGGTCTGGGGATTATGCTGTAGGCTGCTGGGAGACATGATTTAGCCTATCACGTGGATGTTAGACAATCACTGCAGTATATGACTTTATAGCTTTATGCTCCAGAAAAAAAAAAAAAATCTGTTGGTGTTAAAGACACTTGCATAGAAAAAGCCCACCTATCAAAGTTTGAAGCAGTGAAATAGAATATAACAAGGACGTTTACATTTCTTTTGGCACAAACATTTTCACACCTGTCTACTCAGACATTTATTGGCCTTACTATTATCTTTTTGACTGCAAAAAAAGGTTTTCTGTGTACCCTGCTTTCCCATTAATTAGAAATAAAAGGAACGGATATCTGCAAATGTTGTCAATTTTCATCTGATTAATTTTGAAAGTGTTTTTGTTGCTACTGTCAGCTCTATTATGTATTTTACACTGGTCACTATTAATTTATAGATTTTGGAAATATGCTGGCATATATTAAAATAAGGATAATTATAATTCTCTAGATAAGGCTTAAAGTAAGTTTTAAATTACTTCCAAATAATTTATACAAAAGGAAATTTAACTTTGAAAGTTCCTTTCCTATCTAGATCAATTAAAAACCTGTGCCACTGAAAGAAAAAAAAAAAGTTGTAGGTTACAACTACAGAATTGAATTTAGCTGTCACCAGGCAATTATTCTTTAAAACAATCAACTTAGAGAAAACTTAGTTAACTCTTTGAAAAACTGTCAGAAGTGTTATCTTAAGCTAGTCATCACCGCGATTGAATCATCTCTATCAAAATGTAGAGACTGCGCTTGAGCCTGGGAGGTCAAGGCTGCAAAGAACCATGATGGTGCCTTTGCACCCAGCCTGAGTAACAGAGCAAGCGAGACCCTGACTCAAAATAAAAGAGAAACATGTAGAGATCAAGTGGATGCAACCTAGGTTCTTTCATCATAAATCTTGCTTATTACTAATACTTTAGTCCATAGATGAGTCAAATTAGCAATCTTGGTTCAAGATTCCCCAACTAGGTTTTACAGCATAATTAAAATAATTGCTCTTAAGTTAAAAAAAAAAAAAAAAAAAAAAACTCAACATGCTCTGAAAGCAAATAATTCTAGCAAGTTTTGATGCTGAATTTATATTCCTTGCTTTTTAAAATTTCAGAATCAAAGCCATGTTAATAGCAAACATTCTTTCATTAGTTGGAGCTCTCTTGATGGGGTTTTCAAAATTGGGACCATCTCATATACTTATAATTGCTGGAAGAAGCATATCAGGACTATATTGTGGTAAGTCTCTCTCTCTCTCTCAAACACACACACACACACACACACACACACACCCCTACCTTTGTCTGAAAGTAACTCTAAAGGCGGATGTGGTAGCGTTCAGGGATATTTTTGAGTCTAGGGTGACATCACAGAGGGAAAGGCAATAGCATAAAGTTGAAATCCAGAGTCAGGGGGTTTGTGGCCAGTAAGTAGGAATTATGATGCTATCAAGGTCCTTGTCCATGGCAATGACATCATTTCTAGTTGTATGATCACAGACAAATTATTTAACTCTGATTCTCAGTTGCTTCATTTATTAAATGAAGTGGATAATAATATCTACCTTATAGGATGATTGTGAGAACACATGTAAAATGTTCCGCATAGAATCTGAAATACAGTAAGCTACCAGTAAATGCTAGCTGTTGTTATTACTGCTGCGCTATAGCAGACAGTGGGAGACTGCTATACCACGACCCTTAATTCTGCCCTTATGGAATACCTGGCTGCCATGTCTCCATCTCTTCTATCTGACAAGACCTTAACACTCTGAACCCATCTCTTAGACCACATTCCCCAGCCCTGTATGATTCTAGACATGACCAAGTGAAGCATTACGGTGGTGGTGTCTATAGGGAGAGGGAATCAGACAGAAGCAGCTGATACTTAAAAGTTCAGAATAAAGGAAAGAGGTTCCTCTCATGAACTTTATTCTGAATAGTGGGAATCACTAGTTTTTAGAGACAGCTTTTCAAACATTCAGAAGCAATTAATTAGCAGACGTCTGAACAAAGGCAGAATCATTCAATCTCTCTCTAAAACAAATGGCTAAATCTTTAACTTCTGCCAATGAAGCTCTGATTTTGATGGTGCTAGGTTGAGATTTAAACCCATTTTCACAAATTATAGTTGCCTTTCAAGGCACTTCTATCCATGGGGATGGGGAAGGAGTCGTGAGGACATAGATTTGTATATAAAAGTATTTTTAACACTTTTATCTACAGAAAAGACTTGAATTCCATGTATCTTCAATGATCAGTTGAAGCAAAAGTCTAAAATATGAAGTTAACAGCCTAATTAAATCTCTTTTTATTATTTTCAATGTTAATACAAATAACTGAAGGTCAGTGTAGCTTTATCAAGGTAAAGAGTCAACCCCAAATGTGGAAAGAGCTTTGGATTCAGAGCAAATAAATTCTGGCACTGTCTCTGCTTGGCCTTAAACACTAAATCTGAGCCTCAGTTTCTTCTCCCATAAAATGCACATAATAACACTATGAATGAAGTCCCAATTATGATTCCTCTTTCTTTTCTCTCCATTTAAAAAAATACAGTGTGAAAAAAATTATGAAATATTTTTGGTAAAACTGAAAATAAATGCTATAAATACATTGCAAAACAAACTATAACTAGCATAGTCAACCAACTTGAACTCCCCAACCATCTTCTAATATTATGTTTGGCCGTATTCTGAGCATTAAAGTTCCTAAAAATTATAGGAAATATAATTTGACTTCAAGTTCATGTGACTTCAGACCTGTGAGCTTATCTACATTATTCTGTTTTTCAGGTATAGTATTAGGTATTACAGAAAGATAGTACAACTTAGAATAGAGGCAAATAAATGATTTTTTTTATTTAAGATCAACAGGCTACACATTAAAAGTTACCTGTAAAATTCAGCTGAAATATAGATTCCATATCACACATATAAATGTTCATCTGAGATATTAAGAACAACTTGAAGCATTAAAAGATGTATTTTGAAAACAATTCTCAAAGCATCTTTTACACAAAGATCATCCATTTCAATTTGATAGGCAGGTAGTTTCTAAGAAGAAGCCTCTGCAAATCCTGTTTTTAAATATTTAAGAAAATGCCAAATATTTAATTCACCCTTGCCTATTGATAGTCTCTGAACTTTTTATGCAATCAGCAAATGGCTGGATACTCCATTTCCAGCACAACTGATTACATGTGCATTTAAGAAAGCTTCAGAAGGCAGAATGACCTAGTGCTTTCAAATGCTCTGTATTCATTTAAGTACTAAAAGTCTTTCTTCAAATAAAAAATTTTCTGAGGCCTAATATTTGAATAGAATAAAGGAGCTGAGTTTCTCTGGTTTCTAACTGGGGAAGAGTCCATAAGATCCTTAACCTCTTCTACCTCTCTGCACCTCCCCTTCCCCGTCATCACCAACCCCTCTACATTGTGGAAATTCAGTTAGGGCATATTGTTCTCACACTAATGCTCTGTTGCTTGTGATCTTTGGCAAGCTGTTTCTCACATCTATCAAGAGGCTGGTGGAGATATGTTCTGATTTCCTTTAATCTCATGAGCCCTGATTAAGAATATTATTAAAACATTCTTCAATTTCTTTTCTGAAGACAACCTAAGGCATTATGATGTAAACTAAAAATTAACATGAATTTTAATTAAATAAGATGATGTAATGAAGAACTGCCAAATACATGACTAACCATTTCTTTCTATTCATATTTCCAACTACAACTACATTTGGGGTCATATCAAATATCTCTTGCACAAACTATGTCTATACCTAGGAACAAGGGTTCATCCTTCCAGTAAACTCAGGGAGGGGCTTTTATTCAAGATATATACTGTACTTAAACCAAATTGTTGTTATTGAGACAGTCCTGGTTGCACTTTAACATTTATGTTCATGTTTCATGCAGGGCTAATTTCAGGCCTGGTGCCCATGTATATTGGTGAAATTGCTCCAACCACTCTCAGGGGCGCACTTGGCACTTTTCATCAGCTGGCCATTGTCACGGGCATTCTTATTAGTCAGGTAAAAACTCCCCATCCTTATCCCCTACTGCACCCATCTACTTCATCCTCTGCAGTACCACTACTACTATTGCATCCCCTACTGTACTTCCTCCACTTCATTCATCTTCTCCCTCCCTGACTGTCCACTCTCACTATAGACCAGCACAGAAAGAGAAGCCAGTTCTACCAGTGGTAGCGGAGGTGGTGTAGAGACATAGACTTTTTCACTCAAAGGTAAATTATTATCACTCATCACTTTTCCCCTTGGAATTGTTGGTGGGATAGTACTGGAGGTGACCTGGCAAGCCAGGTCTTAACTTCAGAGCTATTCTAGAGTTAAACTATTCCATTTAGGTTATAAGAAATAGAAAACTTCAAGGATTGGATTGCCTGGGTTGCCTTTGTTTTAAACATCTTACTTGGGAATCTAATATGTAAGTCATTGCCACAGGAGCTCCTGTTCATTTGAGTCTATCCTTCCCTTCTACCCTATGGTATCAGAGGGAGTCTGGGACCCCACGCCTATGACAATCCAGAGGGTAGTCTATAAACTACTGCCATAGGAATCACCAAGATAGTTCTCATCACAGTAATTGTTCTATCTATGGAACCCCTTTCTATTTAAGTTCTGCGTAATATAAGAAGGAAATACCAAGCAAAGGTCCAAAGTCATGGCTGATTTTAGCACAACCAGATTCTATCTGGTTGCCTGGAGAATACAGCTATGTGTTGCTTTAGATATCAAGTATATATTTTTGTTTAAGCTTGGTTGATTCTCATCCTGACTGTCCAACTGGAGTTGATGAAAATGAACCTAGGTTAATTCCTTATATAGCAAATAGTTCCTAATTTAGTTAAAGTGAGACACGATAGTTAATAGTTTCCAAAGTTGTCAGAGACTACTATTAAATAGTCAAAGTACTTTTTCAACAAATTGGTGTAAAAGGTAGATCCAAAGTATTATGTAGTTGATATGCGTCCTCTTTGCATTTTCAGATTGTTGGTCTTGAATTTATCTTGGGCAATTATGATCTGTGGCACATCCTGCTTGGCCTGTCTGGTGTACGAGCCATCCTTCAGTCTCTGCTACTCTTTTTCTGTCCAGAAAGTCCCAGGTACCTTTACATCAAGTTAGATGAGGAAGTCAAAGCAAAGCAAAGTAAGTCTGTGGATGGTTCTTCTTTCTTCCTACTGTTTGAGCGTTAGTTATCAGCTCATGTAAAACAGTGTGTTATATAATGTAAAACAGTGCCTTCCACATGAAGCTAGTGATTAAATGTAAGAAGAATATGCAAAATCGCTTTTGTATGACTGGTGCATGTCATTTGGCACCCATAGGCATTCAGTTAACCGAAACCAGAAATCCATATACAGGGTATTAGACTCAGCCAGAGGTTTCTCAAAGATCCCTCCAGCATTATGCTTCTAACATAATGAGGATCTAGTTGTATTTGTCATAAGATGAAGCCAAATGTTCCGTTTTTCTTTTAAATCAAAGAGCAGGATTTAACAAAAAAAGAATTTCCAACACCCATGCTATTAAGTAATAGAACGGGGCATGCAGAAATGTAGCTCTTTCATTAACATAAAAATAAATTTCTTTTTGTTTTGACTTGAGTTGTTTCAACCCGATCATTTCCCGGCACAGGCTTGAAAAGACTCAGAGGATATGATGATGTCACCAAAGATATTAATGAAATGAGAAAAGAAAAAGAAGAAGCATCAAGTGAGCAGAAAGTCTCTATAATTCAGCTCTTCACCAATTCCAGCTACCGACAGCCTATTCTAGTGGCACTGATGCTGCACATAGCTCAGCAATTTTCTGGAATCAATGGGGTAAGTTTAAGAACACCCACTAATTCTTAAGAGCACAGTGAATTAAAACAGGGAAGACAAGGGGTACAAGTTTAAATAGCTAAAAGATATTTTAAGGTATTGGCATCATGGGTCTTGCTACAACAAATATACATTGGGCATTAATTTTCATTTTGCTTCAAAAGTTTTCTAAAATTACTTAACAATTTTTTTAAATGTCAACAGTCAATGGTACTGTATATCTATTAAGGTGAAGGCAAAAAGAAAAAATCTTAATGCATCCAAGGAGAGAAAAGGAGAATAATTATACAACCCTCCCCAAAAAAACTGCAAGGAGCTTCTACAGTTGAGTATTGAAATTAGGATTTCTGATAGCCCAAGTCAAACGGAATCCATGGTTCCTTTCATCTGTTTAAATGAAGTATACCAGATAGCCAGGTGCAAAGAGCAGTTTCCTGCCATCCAAGAAACTCTCACTCCATTTGAGGAGATAGCACACAAAATAAATAATACAGTAAACTGGCATGCTATTGGTGACTAAGGGTAGTAGACAATACATGATTGAAAAACATACTGACCATTAAACTAGCTAGCTTTTAGGTCTTACATTGAAACCCCCGCATCATGCAGACTAAGATGGTTCTACTGGCAATTAACTACTAGAGGAAAAAATTAAGCATTTGTCAAGAAACTAGATAAAAAACAAAACAAACAAAAAACACTTCTCCCCTTTTGTTGCTGTTAAAAATGTAAATTGGACATTTGCTGTAGTGAGCCAATGCCAAATCCACATGGGACACTTTGTGGGTGACTGAGATATGGGCAAACACTTGGGGGAGGCAAAGGAAGTAATTCCCATCCATTGAAACAAAATGAGACCTGAACCTCACTCTACAAACTCAACTGTGGTCTCCGTCCTCCTTTAAGAGGTCCTTGATGTTTATCTTTATTAATAATCTGTATAACTTTGAGGCTCAGAGACCAAAATCATATCTCCTATCTCAGTTCTGTCTGTATATTCAATGACACAAAATTTAATTTCTCTGAACCTTACTGTTTCAGCTTCCATCCCAGTGCCTGACTTAAAGAGGAATCCAGGAAATGTTGAACCTGAGGCTGTTGGGCAG
This sequence comes from Theropithecus gelada, assembly GCF_003255815.1. NCBI lineage: Eukaryota > Metazoa > Chordata > Mammalia > Primates > Cercopithecidae > Theropithecus > Theropithecus gelada. Next base: position 119,907,085 of record NC_037669.1, read on the forward strand.
CCGAAAAATGGTGGGATAGTGTGAAGTGTGCTGTAGGCCTCTATGCACTGAACACAGTTGGCACAGTCCTCTACCTCAGTCCTGTCTGTGGGAAGAGGTACCAGCAGCAGGACATGTTAGGTGGGGAAGGAATGACAAAGGATAATGGATAACAGAATGACCTAAAAGACATAAATATCTAAACATAACTAAATTTTAAAAGGCTATTAGAAAAGTTGTAAACAAAATTTCTCCATGTCTACTGAGACTAGTGAAATTTTCTGGATTAAATGCAATAGCAACTAGATCTCTTACACATGCTGGTGAGACTGTAAAATTGTCATAACTTCTTTCAAAAACTATTTGGCAATATCTATCAAAGTTGAGTATATGCCTATACCATGGTCCAGCAATTCTATTCCTAGTTATAAACGCATACATATTCCACCACAAGGATTGTACTAGAATGTTCCTAGCAGCACTATTCATAATCACTATTCATAATCAATAGCTAAAAGACATTTAAAAATGTTGACATCATGTGTCTTGCTACAACAAACATATATTGAGTAAGCATTAACTTTCGTTTTGCTTCAAAAGTTTTCTAAAAATACAATTTTTTAAACTGTCAACAGTCAATGGTACTAAATGTCTATTTAATATTAAGGTGAAGGCAAAAGGCAAAAATCACAATAAATACAAGGAGGGAAAAAGAACAATTACACCTGAACCCCCCGCCCACACCTCCCCCCCCAAAAAAAAACTAAATTGCAAGTGGCTTCTAGAGTTGAGTATTGAATTTAGGATTTCTGATAGCCTAATGAATAGTAAATTATTCATTTAGGAATGGCAGATACCTAAACACTCATCAATAGAATAGTAGTAAATCATGGTATATTAATACAATAAAATACTACATAGTAATGATCATGAACTGTCTACAATGTACAATAAGGATGATTCTCACAAAGGTAATGTTGAATAAAAGAAGCCAGGCACAAAATGATACATATTATGTGGTTCCATTCACATCAAGTACAAAAGTAGGCAGAATTTATCTATGATGTCAGGAGTTGGAAGAATGGTTTCCTTGAGATAAATGATAAAGGGAGATTTAAGATGCTTCCGGAGGGGTGGAAATTATTTATCTCTTGATCTCAGTGCTAGTTACATAGGTGTGTTCAGTTTGTGAAAATTTATTAAGCCGTATATTTATGTGTACTTTTCTATGTATATTATACTTTAACAAAATGTTTCAATGTATTTACAAAAATAAAGAAAATGCAGTAGCAGAATTCTCAGCCAAATATAAGGAGGACATTTAAGCAATCAGAAGCTTTAAACACTAAAGGAAGACTGAGGGTTCTCTTCCTTGGAAGAAGAAAATCTGTAGGAAGTTCTAGGGAGCATGGCGCCATAGAAACAACTAAAAATAAACAATCTAAAATATTTCTTGCTTTAAAGACATCAGTGCCAGATTTCTTAAGATTAAGGCTAAACTGTTTTTACTTTGCAGATTTTTTACTACTCAACCAGCATTTTTCAGACGGCTGGTATCAGCAAACCTGTTTATGCAACCATTGGAGTTGGTGCTGTAAACATGGTTTTCACTGCTGTCTCTGTAAGTCAACGCTCTAGATAAATACTCCGCTTGTTCCTTAGTCCAGAAATTGCATGTGTGTGGCGGGGGGAACTTGGGCTCTGAAAGCAATCAATGACATTGTACACATGCTCTAAGTGTGTAAACCCAAGTGAGTCATGAGAAGAGTCCTGTTTGAATAAGCCAACCACTGCAATGAGATTAGGCATAACTGAGAGGGTGAATCACTGGTTCTCTGCACTGCTGGGATGCCATTTAGTCACTCATTTGTGAATTTGTAACTCACTTGGGGGCACAGAGAACTTCCTCCTTGTGCAGATTCCTAGGTTCCTTCTTTTCTCTGTACATAAACCCCTTGGGAGTAGCTGACAGCTTGTCATTTCTATTGATATTGGATGGTCTACTTAGATTCCTCTTTTTACATAGTTCAAATTCTTTTTTTACCATGGGGGAAAACATATAAAAATATGTTTTGGGGGAAACATATTTTTCTTGGGGGAAACATATAAAAAGAAACAAACAAGGCCCTCTCTAACAGACATTTAACCCTTTAAGCAAAGTTAAGCAGACTCAGCAAATGGTATTAAGTCATTGGGCAGAGAGCTTCCAAGTAGTTCACAGAGTTGTGGCTTCTGGTGATGCATGAGAGTATGTGTGATATTATGAGGGAAGTGACAGCGTAACTAGAAATGTTACTGCTTTCTTCCAACAACAACAAAAGGTCATATACTCTTCTTAAAACCAAATAACTTTCTATAAGAAGTGATGGTTCTTATATATTGAGAATATATAGGAAATGATGGTTTCTATATATTAAGAATATATAGGAAGTGATGGTTCTTATATATTAAGAATACATAGGAAGTGATGGTTCATATATATTAAGAATATGTAAGACATATATATCTTATATATTCTTAATATATAAGAACATGGCATTTCATTATTATGTGGGAAATATATATATTTATATATAATATACAATATATAATATAAATATATATATTCTTATGTAAGAATACATAAGATATATTCTTAACATATAAGAACCTGACAAGAATATCTAACATAATAATCTAAGAAGTAAACAAGCAACGACAAAGACAAAAACTCCCCAACTAATGTAACTCACTGTAGAATGAGAGTCATTGAGCTTATTTTTATCTTTATTCAACAAGGCAAAAATGGCAAAAAGTATATTTTCAATTTTGGTCACAATACTATACTCAATATAATTTAGTCACTTGTTTTTTCATTCTCCGCACATGAACTCTTAACTATTACCTTAGGGTGATCAATAAATTACAGCCTGGCTACCCAGATCAAAAGGCAGGTTTGTCCAGACCACATTAAACAGTGCTGGACCTTGGAAAGAGCAGGAAAAACAGATAATAATGAAATGCCAATGATTCTGTAGACATACCGTTAGAGATAAGGCCTGTTCAAACCAAAAGGCCACTCTAAATCAATCAAGACCTGTTTCTGAAGTACAATCCAAGGGACTATTCACCCTTTTGTCTCCTGGAATAATTTTTACAAATTATTCAACATATTTTTTATAATAGATTATTATTAAAACATTTTGTGTATAATAGGATTTTCTATGTAAAGCATCAAATTGTCAAGATTGGGTAGCCTAAATTCTGAAAAAATCTAAAGGGGAAACCTCTGTAAAGTTTCATTTTTGCACCCTGCTCCCAATTCCACTCATGTGGGAGGAGTTGTTTAAGACAGTGTCCTAATTATTTTGAATATACCTTTTTAGAGTTCATCCTTTGATTCTGTGAAACTTTTTGAACAGGGTAGTGACATAATCTTTAAAAATCACTCCTAATCATTAATTAAGCCTCCAGCACTACAGATCACATTTAAAATGTTTAAATATATTAATTTTTGAAATATTGTTTTAAAGTTCATAAAGTATAAAAAGGATGGTCCCTCAGTCATCCAGTTTCTCTCCCCAAAGTTAACCAATGTTACCAAATTGTGTGTGCATTTTCAAATAAAAATACGCAAATAGAAATATGCGCCAAATATGTTAATGTTTCACCAAATTGGAAGAACATCAATTTGTTTTTGGGAAGAGAGACTTTCCCAACTCCACACTAACTGTGTTCCACATCCTATATTTTCTTCCACACTAACGGGAGGGTAGAAGAGGGCCTGTAATCTTGACAGAAAAAAAAGCAGAAAGAAAAATGCAGGGAAGTAGAAGGCAGGATGACACTGAGAGAGAAGCGGTGACTACCAAATTGCAACTAAGCGCCCAGGATTTGTGTGAGGCACTGACTGGGCAGCTATCTCCAGCCACTGACCATGTCTCACCCCTTGTCACACTCATCCTGAGTGCACACCAGGCCTCAGGGACAGAGGCCAACTCAATTTTCAAGACGTGCAGTTTCAGAGTTTATAGTAAAGGAGCTTATTCACAAAGAAATGCTTCTATTTTCTTGGTAGCTTGACATGGTGGCACCAAGTCAGTTTTGAACATCATAATAAAAGAGTTATAAAGAGATATTTAACGAACTTGAGAAAAGTCTGTTTTTTTCCAACTTCCTTCTCAATAATTAAATATGTGCTCTTTGCTTATCATCCTATCTGAAGTGATTTAAAACTCTGATATGAGCGTGCCTCTGAGAAACAGGCCTTCACTGTAGGTGAAATGTTTCTAAGATATCTTCAGAACCAGAGCTCACTATACTAAAGACATTGGGTTGTTATTGATTTACTGATAGGCTGATGAGCCAGCCAATTTGCTCACCAGGCGCCAAAGTGAGAAATTATGACAGGAAGTTTTGTGGGGGGTGAGAGGGAGAGTGACTCACCAGCCTTGGTAATATTCCAAGGATCAGGCAAGAGTATAACAAACTCTGGTCTTGGCTAATTGTAAATCTTAACCATTAATGCAAAGGTCCACAAAACTAAAGGAATCAATGACGTATCTCCTCAGTTAAGATAAGAAAGCATTTTAACCCTTTGCTTTAAAGTCCTAACTTTTAAGATGAATAGTTCACTCCTGGCAAAAGATACAATTAAGCATACACAGAAAAATGCAGGCCTATTTTGGTACAATTATCAAATTCCATATGTTGCCAGGTGAGTGGTCATAATAGGACTTTATTAAGCAGTGAGAAAATTGGACGAGACTAGTTGACACCTGAACAGCTGTACTGTTTCTGGTGTCAGTAGTGCACAGACCCTTGTAATTATAACTTAGGATAGTTATCAGAAAAGAAGTTAATGTCATGTTTAAATGTGGAACCTTCACATTTTAAATGTACAGGACATCTACTGGGAGAGACCCCAGCTGTACAGTCTCTGAATATTGTACCCAAAGTGATAATCCTGGAGTAGTGGTAACACTATGTTTCTATCTCTATAATGGCCTATTCAAACCAATGTGACTAAATTAAGCGGATATTTGATCATTACCTGCTGTCCACTGAGACTAGCTCTGCCACCTGGGGCAGTCACTTCCCACCTCGATCTCACTCCTGTAAAATGGAAGGGTGGAATTGCTTCCTATCTGTTATATAAATGAAAATGACCTCTTTGGCAGTAAAAATGATTTAAGTAAACAGTCAATATTTTGTGACTCACAAAACTGAGATAATCTTCTTTAAAACTGTCCTAGGTATTCCTTGTGGAGAAGGCAGGGCGACGTTCTCTCTTTCTAATTGGAATGAGTGGGATGTTTTTTTGTGCCATCTTCATGTCAGTGGGACTTGTGCTGCTGGTAAGTTTGGTGCCTACACTGAGGTTTTTCATTAACATATGATGGTACCTGGCACCTCTGTGGTCCAGGTAAAAGTGCTTTGTATTCAAAAATATTTGAGACTGACGTATGAAATAAAGCCAGAGCAACAGCATAAAATCAAAGGAGATACATAAAGAAAAGATGAACTAACTTCTTGGGTTTAAGGCTGAATATCAGCATGTAAATTCTGGTTGACATCCAGGGAGGCCATGTACCCATGGTTAGAGCATAGGCTCTGGATTCACCACCAACTGGGTTTTAATGCTGACTCTGCCACATGGCTTCCTGTGTGACCTTGGGCATGTACCTGAACCTCTGCCCTCCTGGCATTCTCATCTACTACTTCACAGGAAGCTATACATCTTGTCTGGAAACCTTGTATGAGTAGGAGCAAAGGTCACTGGATCCTTGCCCTGCCTCTTTCCCAGGAAAATCCTAATCCAGAGGATTTCCTTATAAGAAATCTAAGTCTAAAGAGTTAAGCATGATTCAGACTAGAACAATTTCTCTCAGACTAGAATAACTTAAGACTTGCTTGAACAAAACACATTAGAAAAAGATGTATGCCTGCCTCTGAACTCAGAGGCTACTTAGCTAAAGGAAAAAGCAGCTAATGATCTCAGTCCCACTATTGTTTTTGTTTTTTTCCTCAGAATAAGTTCTCTTGGATGAGTTATGTGAGCATGATAGCCATCTTCCTCTTTGTCAGCTTCTTTGAAATTGGGCCAGGCCCGATCCCCTGGTTCATGGTGGCTGAGTTTTTCAGTCAAGGACCACGTCCTGCTGCTTTAGCAATAGCTGCATTCAGCAACTGGACCTGCAATTTCATTGTAGCTCTGTGTTTCCAGTACATTGCGGTAAGCAGCCTAATATTTCACAGATTTACTGAACAGAAGAGAGGGTCAAACAACTGCTAACTGGAAGTCTGTGTTTGCTTTCTATCCAGGACTTCTGTGGACCTTACGTGTTTTTCCTCTTTGCTGGAGTGCTCCTGGCCTTTACCCTGTTTACGTTTTTTAAAGTTCCAGAAACCAAAGGAAAGTCTTTTGAGGAAATTGCTGCAGAATTCCAAAAGAAGAGTGGCTCAGCCCACAGGGCAAAAGCTGCCGTAGAAATGAAATTCCTAGGAGCTACAGAGACTGTGTGAAAAAAAAAACCCTGTTTCTCGACATGAAAAGAAACAGTAAGGGAACCGTCTGTTTTTAAATGATGATTCCTTGAGCATTTTATGTATACATCTTTAAGTATTGTTTTATTTTTATGTGCTCTCATCAGAAATGTCATCAAATATTACCAAAAAAGTATTCTTTTAAGTTAGAGAATATATTTTTGATGGTAAGACTATAATTAAGTAAACCAAAAAGGCTAGTTTATTTTGTTACACTAAAGGGCAGGTGGTTCTAACATTTTTAGCTCTGTTCTTTATAACAAGGTTCTTCTAAAATTGAAGAGGTTTCAACATATCATGTTATTTTTTTAACACATAACTAGAAACCTGAGGATGCAACTAATATTTATATATTTGAATATCATTAAATTGGAATTTTCTTACCCATAGATCTTATATTAAAGGAGATATGGCCAGTGGCAATAAGTTCCATGTTAAAATAGACAACTCTTCCATTCATCTCACTCAGCTTTTTTCTTGAGTACTAGAATTTGTATTTTGTTTAAAATTTTACCTTTGTTCTGTATTTTCATGTGGAATGGATTACAGAGTATACTGAAATATGTCTATAGAGAAAAACTCTCATTTCTGGTAGGCTTATCAAAATATTTCAGCACTCATAAAAGAAAACCATTTTAGTTCCTTTATTTAATGGACAAATCTTTTGCAAGATGTAACGCTAAAAGGGTTTCACCTGATCATATAGCCTGGGCCATCAGTTAACATTAACATCTATTATAAAACCATGTTGATTCCCTTCTGGTACAATCCTTTGAGTTATAGTTTGTTTTGCTTTTTAATTGAGCACAGCCTGGTTTTCACATGCACTCAATCATGAGTCAGACATTTGGTATATTACCTCAAATTCCTAATAAGTTTGATCAAATCTAATGTAAGAAAATTTGAAATAAAGGATTGATCAGTTTGTTAAAAATATTTTCTGAATTATTATGTCTCAAAATAAGTTGAAAAGGTAGGGTTGGAGGATTCTTCAGTGTGGGCTTCTGAAACTTCATAAATGTTCAGCTTCAGACTTCATAAAAATCCCTGTTTAATTTTCCTGGAAAGACTAATTGTTTTATGGTATGTTCCTAACATAAAATAATCGTCTCCTTTGACATTTCCTTCTTTGTCTTAGGTGTATACAGATTCTAGTCAAACTAGAATCATATTCTATGGCCATTGCTAACATGGCCATTACTAACATGCATTGTACACTATCAATCTGCCTTTACCTACATAGGCAAATTGGAAATACAAAGATGATTAAAGAGATTTTAGCTTACAGTCAATTTTACAATTATGGAAATACAGTTCTGATGGGTCCCAAAAGCTTAGCAGGGAGCTAACGTATCTCTAGGCTGTTTTCTCCACCAACTGGAGCACTGATCAGTCCTTCTTATGTTTGCTTTAATGTGTACTGAAGAAAAGCACTTTTTAAAAAGTACTCTTTTAAGAGTGAAATAATTTAAAACCCTGAACATTTGCCTTGTTTTCTAAAGTTGTTCACATATATGTAATTTAGCAGTCCAAACAACAAGAAATTGTTTCTTTTCAGTGTGATTTGTTTTTCTTTTGGGCCAATTTGGGATAAACTATTTTCACTTGGGATTTCAGGATACAGTCAAAATGAGCTTAAATAACTGAGGACATCTTTGTGCTAAACTGTGAACTCTGGACAAAAATATAGGGTCTCTAAATAGGGCAGGAGCAGGAAAATGGCTCCTGGTTGGCTCTTGTATGCTTCCTCAGCAGACAAGATGGCCTTTGGGATGCCGATGGCCTTTGGGAAGCCCAGTGTTAACAATGATAAAGGAGCTTAACACTTTTATAGGCGATATATGTGATTTAATCAAATCACTACTCCTGATCTCATTTACTAACAGAATAAAGTGGTAAACATTTAAATTAAAAATTCCAAAGACCACTTTTAAGTGCTTATTCACTGTTTTGGCCCACAAACATCAGAAATTCAGACCCTGAAGTTTTCTGCCTCAGAGAAATTTAAGTACCTTATATTGTTCCCCCTTCTACAACTTTTTCCTTGCAGAGATACATGTGAGTTGAAAAGAAACATTAAAGGGAAACAAGAAGCTGATAAAGCTTTACAGGAGGACCAAATAACTAGCTTACTATAATAAAAAATCATATGTCTTCAATGGTATACATCATAATAAAAAACAAAATTGACACTACTTAATTAGATTTAATCCCAGGGAAATTAGATGTGAATTTGAACACCTAACTTTCCAGGTCCTCCCTCATTTTTGTGGAAGTGTTTGTATACTCTAATGTCTTTACAAATGTGATTTTTCTCTTAGCTTGTTTGAAGTATGAGAATTAGAGTTTTTGGTCTGGCATTCACCTGCTACATCTAGGATTGCCCACTGTCATGACTCCCAGGAAAAGGTCCTATCTTAGTTTCCTCCTCCCTACTTTCCTCTACATGGTCAGCACTGCAATGCAACTAAGATGTAGTAAGGCATTGCTCCCTCCCCCTACACTTCAAGGAGTTCACAGTCTAATGGGGAGTTCAGGAAGGCCAGAATATTAATATCCCCATTTGTGTCTTTTGCCTTCCATGGACCTGGGTTTTGAGCCCTCTCTTGTAAAATGGGCACAGTAATATTACCTACCTCAGAGAGTTGTGAGGATTAAACATGAAGTGCTAAGCATAGTGCCTGCTACAAAGAAAGTACTCAATAAATGCTACCTAGAACTAGTATTCATAGCCATACTGTTAGGATAAAGAATTATCATATACGAGATAGTTCCAAATTTTTCTTTTTAAAAAAAGGAGTTTTATAAGTTCAAGATAATATTTTCTTGCTTCAAAGAAACAATCTCACAATGAGGGAATGGGAAGAATCAGGAGATTGCTTACCTGGCAGGGGAGCTATCACAATCACAAAGGTGGTTTTCCCAGGGCAAGGCTCATCCATTATACTCCGGATGTGCTGACCCCTGCCATTTCCCCAAATATGGGAAACCCAACTGCATAGTTTGTAGTAGTGGGGGACTGTGTTCATGCTCTCCCCTGAAAAACACAACAACAACAAAGAATCAGAAGAGATACTAGGCTATCTAATTCCTAAATCCAAACCTGATATTCCTTAAGTAAGATTATAAGAGTTTTTATTGTATTTTTTGAATTTGCTTTTGTATAAGTTATGTTATTTTTACAGGATCTACATGTACTATTATTTCTTAGAATAATACTAATTATAAAACAAAATTCTGTATGTCACATTTAAATGTAATGTAATAGAATTATAATCACAAGACAAGACCAAACTTTGTTGATAATCCTCATTAATTGCCAAAGAGGTATATATATGTAGGCCAGCATACATGCATAAACTACTTCTTATTGCTAGTTTAATTGTTCCATATGTAGTAAATACAGCAGTTCAGCAATATCTTGTGCTGAACTGACCCTGTAGAGTCCTAAGCAGAGGTGATGAGTCAAATGTAAATACATATATATGGTTTTTTTTTTCATGGCAATTATGTATTAGTGACCTGGGGAGAAAAAGTTTATTGACAACCACTCTGATCCATCTGCTGCTATTTTTACTGCTAATTTGGTGCATGATCATGAAAAGAAACTACTTTGAGTTAAAAGTATATATATACAATAGTTTGATATCAATAAATACATTTCTGAATGCTTAGTGTTGCTTCATTTATATAGAAAAAAAACACACTTTAAGGCCGGGCGCGGTGGCTCAAGCCTGTAATCCCAGCACTTTGGGAGGCCGAGACGGGTGGATCACGAGGTCAGGAGATCAAGACCATCCTGGCGAACACGGTGAAACCCCGTCTCTACTAAAAAATCCAAAATTCTAGCCGGGCGGGTTGGCGGGCGCCTGTAGTCCCAGCTACTCGGGAGGCTGAGGCAGGAGAATGGCGTGAACCCGGGAGGCGGAGCTTGCAGTGAGCTGAGATCTGGCCACTGCACTCCAGCCTGGGCGGCAGAGCGAGACTCCGTCTCAAAAAAAAAAAAAAAAAAAAAAAAAAAAGAAAAAAAAAAAGAAAAAAACACACTTTAAAAACTGATATTGGTTTATTATGTATACTCATTTCCTTCTGACAGTACTTTCCCATTCTCATTTTAGAAATAAAATGTGAATGATTTTTTAAGGCCAAATTTTATTCCCATCTGGCAGTTGTTTTAATTATAAGTAGTAGAAAAACTAACCTGAAGATTAAATAAGAACAGTAGAAGAGAAATGAATGACTCTATTTGATGAAAATAATTTAATTCAGCAAATAGTTAGTTGAGTTCCTTTTATGAACAAGATACTTTGTTAAAGTTCTGTGACACATACAAAGCTTAGAAAACATAGTCCCTACCCTCAGTCACTTGCATTCTCATAAAAGAGCTAAGATTTGAAAACAACTAGTTATAGTACTATAAGGAGTGTCGTAAGAGTACAGAAAGTACACATAAGTGGTTTTCAAATTTTTAAGTTGACACATTAAATTTTTTGTCAAATATTTGAAAAGCTGCAAAAGATGCAATTTTTCAGAATACAGTATATATTGGCATTTTTTTAAATTACTGTGCTGTTTATTTATTCAATTGAATTTAAAAACTATAGTAATTTGTTACTATCTGCCATCAAAAAACAAAGATATTATGTATAAGCTTTTCATATATATATATACACACACACATGCATATGCCTCCAGCTACAAAGGACATGATTTTTTTTTGGCTGCATAGTATTCCATGGTGTATATATATATCACACTTTCTTTATCCAGTCGGCTATTGATGGACACTTTGATTCCATGATTTTGCTGTTGTGAATAGGGCTGCATTAAACATACAAGCTCATGTGTCTTTTAGACATAGTATTTTTTTCCTTTTGGTAGATGCCTAGTAGTGGGATTGCTGGGTTGAATGGTAGTTCTATGTTTAATTCTTTGAAGACTCTCCACACTGTTTTATTAATACATAGATGTACTAATTTACATTCCCACCAACAGTGTATAAGCATTCCCTTTTCTCTGTGTCCATGCCAACATCTGTTGTTTTTTGACTTCATAGTAGGCATTCTGACTGAAGTGAGATGGTATTTCATTGTAGTTTTAATTTGCATTTCCCTGATGATCAGTGATGTTGAGAATTTTTCATATGTATGTTGGCCACTTGTATGTCTTCTTTCGAGGACATGTCTGTTCATGTCCTTTGCCCACTTTTTAATGGATTGTTTTTTCTTGCTGTTTGTGTTCTTTGTAGACTCTGGATATCAGTCCTTTGACAGATCCATAGTTTGCAAATATTTTCTCCCATTCTGCAGGTTGTCTGTTGACTCTATTGCTTATTATTTTGTTGTGCAGAAGCTTTTTAGTTTAATTAAGCCTCATTTATCTATTTTTGTTTTTGTTACATTTGCTTTGAGGTCTTAGTCATAAATACATTGCCTAGCCCAATGTCCAGAAGAGTTTTGCCTAGGTTTTCTTCTAGGGCTTTTATAGTTTTAAGTATTACATTTAGGCCTTTAATCCATTTTGAGTTAATTTTTATAAATAGTAAGAGTAAGGGGTCCCATTTCATTCTCCTGCATATGGCTAGCCTATTTTCCCAGCACCATTTATTGAATAGGGTATACTTTTCCCATTGTTTATATTTGTTGAAGATAAGTTGGTTTCAGGCATGTGGATTTATTTCTGTGTTCTCTATTCTGTTCCATTGATCTATGTATCTATTTTTGTGCCAGTACCATGCTGCTTTAGTTACTATAAGCTTGCAGTATAGTTTGAAGTCAGATAATGTGATGCCTCTGACTTTGTTCTTCTTGCTTAGCATTGCTTTGACTATTCAGGCTATTTTCTGGTTCCATATAAACTTCAGGATTGTTTTTTCTAAATCTGTGAAGAATGATGTTATTAATTCGATAGGAATTGTGTTGAATCTGTATATTGCTTTGGCAACTTGATCATTTTAATGATATTGATTCTTCCAATCTATGAGCAAGAGATGTTTTTCCACTTGTTTGTGTCATCTACTATTTTTTTCACCAGTGTTTTGTATATTTCTCCTTGTAGAGGTCTTTCACCTCCGGTTAAATGTATAATCCTAGTTACTTTCTGTGTGTACATGACTATTGTAAATGGGATGGAGTTCTTCATTTGGCTCTCAGCTTGAGCATCATTGGTGTATAGATATGCAACTGATTTTTGTACATTAATATTATGTCCTGAAACTTTACTGAATTGTTTATAAGGTTTAGCAGTCTTTTGAAGGAATCTTCAGGATTTTCTAGGTATAAAATTATGTCATCAGCAAACAGAGATAATTTGACTTCTTCTTTTCCAATTTGGGTGCCTTTTATTTTTTCTCTTGCCTGACTTTTTTGGCTACGACTTCCAGTACTATGTTGAATAGAAGTGGTAAGAGTGGACATTCTTGTCTTGTTCCAGTTCTTATGGGAAAGGCTTTCAACTCTTCCCCATTCGGTATGATGTTGGCTGTGAGTTTGTTATATATGGCTCTTATTATTTTGAAGTATGTTCCTTCAATGCCTAGAGTCTTGAGGGTTATTATCACAAAGGGATGTTGGATTTTGCTGAATTCTTTTCCTGCATCTATTGTTAAGATCATATGGTTTATGTTTTTGTTTTCATTTTGTTTTTATCATCCATTATTCATATTCAATTTTGGGTTTTTTTTAATTTTTATTTTTAATTCTGCTTATGTGGTTAATCATATTTATTGATTTGCATATGTTGAATCATCCTTGCATTCCATGAAATAAAACCTACTTGATCATGATGAATTATCTTTTTGATGTACTCTTGGATTTGGTTTGCTAATATTCTGTTAAGGATCTTTGCATTTATGTTCATCAGGGCTACTGGTCTGCAGTTTTTTGTTGTTCTTGTGTCCCTGCCTGATTTTGGTATCAGGGATACTGATTTTGTAAAATGAGTTATGGAGAAATCCCTCTTTCTCAATTTTTTGGAATATTTTCAGTAAGATTAGTATCAGCTCTTCTTTGTATACCTGGTAAAATTTGGCTGTGAATCTGTCTCGTCCTGGGCTTTTTTTGTTGGAAGATTTTTATTATTGTGTCAATTTTATTAACTGTTATTGGTCTGATCCAGATTTCTGTATCTTTCTCATTCAGTCTTGGGAGGTTGTATGTTTCCAGGAATTTATCCATTCCCTCTAGGTTTTCTAGTTTGTGTGCATAGAGGTACTTATAGTAACCTTTGATGATCTTTTATATTTCTTTGGTATCAGTCATAGTGTTACTTCTATCATTTATGAGTGTGCTTATTTGGTTTTGTTTGTTTTTTGAGACAGGGTCTTGCTCTATTGCCCAGCTGGAGTGCAGTGGCACGATCACAGCTCACTGCAGCCTCAGCCTTCTTGGCACAAGCAATTCTCCCGCCTTACTCTCCCAAGTAGTTAGGACCACAGGTGTGCACCACTGCACCCAAGTAATTTTTTAAAAGTTCTTTTGAGAAGACAGGATCCCACTATATTGCCAGGCTAGTCTTGAACTTCTGGACTCAAGCTATCTTCCCACCTCAGCCTCCCAAAGTGCTGGATCACCGGTGTGAGCCACCATGCCCAGCCTGTGCTTATTTGAATATTCTTTTTTCCTGGTTAAAGTAGCTAGCAGTCTATCAATTTTGTTTATCCCTTCAAAAAACCAACTTTTTGTTTTGTTGATCCTTTATGTCATTGCTGTTGAGTTTTGTTTTGTGTTTTTTTGTCTCAATCTCATTTAGTTCCACTCTGATCTTTGTTACTTGTTTTCTTCTGCTAGCTTTGGGGGGTTTGTTTGTTTGTTTTGTTTTCCTATTTTTTTTCAAGTGTCTTACTTTTTCTTCTTCTCCCTCAGGAATTGTTTTCCTGATTTCTTTGTGTAGGTTTTCATCTTTCTCTTGGATCTCACTGAACTTTCTTACAATCCAAACATTAAATTCTCTATCTGTCATTTCAAAGTTTTCATTTGGATTAGAATCCATTGCTAGAGAGCTAGTGTGGTCCTTGGGGGATGTCATAATATTCTGTTTCTTCGTAGTGCTGAAGTTCTTGTACTGGCTCCTTCTCATCTGTCGAAGCTGTAACTTCTTATTTCTGAATTTACTTTCATTTGGGTGGATTTTTTCTTCCCTCCTTGAGAGTGTGACTATTACATATATCAGGTAGGGTCCTTTGCTTTGCTTCTGTATTTTTTCAGTAGGCCAACAGTCTGAATTTCATGGTTATAGATAGCCTTAGTGTAGTGGTTTTCTCAAATGCTAGTTGTAAGTTGTAGTAGCAGTGTGATGTGTGTGTGTGTGTGTGTGTGTGTGTGTGTGGCCGGGCACACTGTCTACTACAGACAGGGGGAGGTGGATGTCTCAGGAGGTTTATCTCATTCCCCAGTCAGCAGGAATTATACAAAGTTGTGCAGTTCACCCTACCTGCTATCAGAGAGCACTTGTGGGTAAAAGCTGGTTGAGCACTGTACAATAATGTCAGCAGAAATTGTGATGAGTTGTACAGTTTGATCTGCCAGCCAGTAGGTGGTACTTGGAGAGGAGAGGCAGTTGCAGTGGTGGCAGTACAATTTTTACTTGACCTTTGTTGATTGTGGAAAGTACTGGGGTGTCTCTGGCACTGGGCAGGGTATAGGGTTCCCAGAGGTCCCTTCCCAAGCTCTGCTGCTAAGATAACTGCAGCAGGCAAAACTGGGCTGGTCCAAGCACCAACCTTGGTGGGGGCCTGAGGAAGCTCTCAGGCCATGGGGTCACTCCTTCAGGGAGGAATGGAAGTGCCTCTACAGAGCCCACTCAGGGGAAAAGAGGCAGCCCTGGGTTTTCAACCCAGCAGGAGGCTAGGGCACACCCAGCAACAAGTCAGAATGGTTGGGGTATTCACAAGTCTTCTGTGCCCAGATTTTCAAGGTATTCCAGGTGTTCCAGACCATGAGACTCCCTGTGCAGAAGCTGTAGCTATCAGGTCATACCTTTCGCCGTCCAGTCTCACAAAGGGAGGGATGCCCAGCTCCCCACACCTCCACATGAACCCACACCATACATTTCTCTGTGTTTTGACAGTGGAGTCTCTGCTCCTGCTCAAAATCAGGCCACAGATCTAATCTCCATACCTCTGCATAGTGAGTTCAAGTCCTGAGGACCTGGGACAAGAGCAGTGAATTTGTCCTCTTGCTCCTGAAGGTCAAGCACTGGCTGTGATAGGGGGATGAACTGCTCCCAAGCCACCAACAAACCACTCAGGGGGAGCAATGGAGGATATACTGTGACCCTCCACCCCTACCCCTGCAGGAGGCCAGGCAAGTAGTCTTGAAAAGGACCATCAGGCATAAGGGTATATGATTCAAATGTAACCCCATCCTGTGGTAATGATGACGAGGCCTATCTTGGGCATGTGAGCATGCCCTTGCCCTGCTCTCTCTCAGTCAGCAAAGAGCAGGAACTGTAGCCACTTAGATCAAGACACAGATACTTTGGGGTGGGTAGGTGACCAGAGTCACATTTTGCTTCAGTTGCCTAGCACACTGACGCTTTTTGGGCTTCATGCAGATTCAAGCACTGCCTCTGTGTGTTCTTCAGGCAGTTCCCTCTACCAGGCCAAAGGTCTGTTGGTGTCAATGGGAACTCCTGTAGCTAGTATCTCAGAGGTCCAGAGCAGGAACATGGTGCCCTGAGGCTCCCTTACTCACTCCTTCTTTGGGTCTGGTCCAGGTCCAGGAGCAGGGTCCTGATGCCCAGTGATGCTGAGCAGCCAGCCCCACTTCCTTCCTCTTTAACTATGGTGTCTTCTGTCACCTCTCTGTTAAATTTTGGTTTTTTTCTCTTAAAACATCTGTTCAAAGTGTGAAGCATTACTCAATATTTTGGTTCTTCTCCATGAGAAAAGACACAATCCAGCTGCATCTAGTCAGCCATCTTTTAATCTCTCTACAAATCTTGATAAAATCTATTTTATCAAACTGTAAAAGTACTTATTTTAGAAATACATCTCAATGAGAAATGTGGGGTTATTTTCAATTAATTTATTTATTAATAAATGGATACACCTTATTGCTAAGGTAAAGCAGTATTTAGCACAAATTCTATTATTACTGTTTGCTAATACAGAAGTTTTGAAAGTCTTGTTTTTGTTAATAAGTAGATGGGACTGGAAGGACCAATGTCATTCAATTGCATAAATCATTTCCAAGTTATAGCCAAAAAGCTTATAAAAATTAATCATAAAAATAACTTTTAATAATCTATCAGCTAATAACTCAGTTGGGCTCTTCTTCAGTTTTTTTTGGAAGAACATACATTGCAAAAGAAACTGTTAGTCTGTTGTTACAGTTGTTCCCTCACTTATTTTCTGGGCAAAAGAGCTTTACTAAGACTTAACAAAATATTAATTATATTGTTGAATCATTTACTTAGAGGCACTCTGATTAACCTGATACACTCAGAAAGATTTGGGAGAACTGAAATATTATTAATTTTATGTATTTTCACATATATAAAATAAAACTCTTCTATCCTATCACATGCTGTATTTCCATTAAATTATTAGAATTTGGATTTTGCTTGTTAGCTTGTTCAGTTCATGGAAAATGTCTGTCATAACCTAATGAGCAAATCCAGTCCTCATCGTCAAACTAATTTTCCACATCAGACTTACTTTCTATCTGACTTCATTTTTCAATTCCAGTAAGTACCGTAATACTCACCTGTAACAACTATCTCCTATCTGAATCCCCATGCTTACATAGGTAAACATTGATGAGGCATGGATACTTGCCATAAGCCTGTCTCCCGCATTTCTTACAGTTATTTTGTTTTCTTTACCTTTACTGATCTTTCCCTCAGGAGCAATGTACTTTAAAAATAATTAGGTAAGGCCTGCTAAACAAAAGTGGATATTATCCAGTTCTACAATGCCTGAATTCAAAATATCCTAACCCAGACCAAAATATACAATTTCTTATGGCACTTTAATTGAGGCAGGCAGCATAGGTAAAATGATTTCCAATTACTCTTTATTTGGCCCTCTAAAGGTTTAATACTCTGAGTGCACCGTGGTGAGAGTCAGAATCCAATGAGAATTATGACTTCGTTTTGCAAAGTGGGAGGATAATTATGAAAGGGGTATTAGAAAGAACTAGCCTAATACCCAACTGCTGCCACATTATTGAGCATGAAAGCAAACATTTTTGCCCACCAACAAGGGATAACATTTTCAATTTTGAAAGTAGTTATACAACTTATTCACCAACTAAACACTATTAGAGGTAGGATTGAAGGTAGGGAAAAAACATAACAAAGGATCAGCCCAGAGGAACCACCATCCAAACAACGGGGTTTTGAAAGAGGAAAAACAAAATGGAGGGAAGGAAATTATTAAAGATACATTATACTGACATTTTGCTGAACTGAAGAAACAAGACTTGAGATTGAAAGTTAATTGTATGACAAACACAATAAACAAACAAACCCCAAAATTTCATCATGAAATTTCCAAACAGCTGAGATTAAGAAAACATAATAGCACATAAACACATCTAGAAAGGAAAGCCAGATCACATACAAAGGAACAAAATCATAAAAACATATAATAGCTGATCAGCAACTACAGAAGCTAAAAAGCTGAAGAGAAATGCCTTCTGAAGAAACTCTGAAGAAAATCCATTTTCAATCTAGAATTCTATCTCTGGACATACTGATAATTGAGTGCAAAAGTAGAATAAAGATACCTGTAGACATGCATGGACTCAAAATTTTACCTCTTTCAGACATTTTCTCATGAAACTTGTAGAAGGTATATCCTACCAAAACAAAGTGGGGGGGAAAGGAAGACATGGGATTCAGAAAAAGCAGAGTTACGAAGCTCCAAGAGAGAAGTCATAGATAGACAGTCAGCATTAGGGCCTAGAAATCAACCAATTCAAGTTGAAGCAAGGAAAATAAAGTTCTAGGGAAAAACAAAACTTAAGGATTATCTGATGTGTGTGGCTACATGAAGAATAATTTGGAGCATTTAGAAAAAAATAGTGACAAATACATAGAAAATATACATATGAAAATATAACAAATACATATGAAAATATACATATGGCAAATACATATGACAAATACATATGAAAATATAATTATTAGGTCCTGCAAAGAGAGTGGCATAGGAAAGAAAACATTATAATACCCTACTTGGCTTGGCAGTGAATGATTATTTACATAATTATGATTATTTACATATTTATCCATAATTGTTTATATAATTAAAGACATTGTTACAATCCTTGTTTTGGAATAAAATTTATAGTAGGACTATATTATGAGATATGAGGAGAAGAAGAATGAGAAAGTATGGAAAAGAAAGCTCAATTATTGTTTATCATAATAACTTGTCAACACAAAACAACCCAAATCAATAAGGCAAGAAATACCAGCAAATATACTGGTATATGTGCTGGTAATTTTTCCTTTGCCTCTCCAAATCTATTTCTGTCCTTTCCAATGGGAAAGTGTGAGAAAGTGTGTGTAGACAGAGGGAATAAAACAAATTGAGAAATAATTTTAGGGTGAGTGAGAGGAGAATAAGTGGACCATAAGAAACTTTGATATAAAAAAATCACAGGTAGCTATATTAGAAAGGAGACAGAAACGTGAAAGGAGAATCAACAAAGATGTAGAGACATTTTTAGACAGAGTAGGAAAGTTGAGGTTGCTTGTATTAGGTGGACTAGCTCTTTTCAGCAGAGAATTACATAAGCTCATACCCTGAGCAGGTATGGGCTCCTATAAACCAGCCGCACTGTAAACTTGAGGCCTGATTACGGAGTTATCAGCTGAGTCATCTTGGGTGGATCAAATAATCTTGTAAAATTTCAATCATTTACTACCACATAAAATGAAAATAAACGTAGCATGCTTGACTTGTAGGATTTTGTGAGAGAGAAATAATTGTTAAATTTTAAAAATTGAGATGTGCTATGCAACATTTAGTCTTCAAATGGTACATTTGTCTGCTTGGGCTGCCATAACAAAACACCATAGGCTGGATGGCTTAAACAACAGTAATTTATGTCTCACAATTCTAGAGAGTGGAAAGTCCAACATGAAAGTACCAGCCTATTTGGTTCCTGGTAAGGGCTCTCCTTCGGGCTTTTAGGTGGCCCACTTCTCCTGGTGTACTCACATGGTAGAGAGGAAGAGAGCTCTGGTGTCCCTTCCTTTTCTTATAAAAGCATCAGTCCTACTGATGAGCCTGCTTCTTATGACCTCATTTAACCTCCTTATAGGCTGTACCTCCAGATACAGTCACATTGGAGGTCAGAGCTTCAACATACGAATTTTGGGGAGATACATAATATTCAATTCATAACAAATGGTTAAGAGCTTTTATCTCCAGGAGAGAAAAAGAAAAGACACACTGTGGGAGGGTGGGGGTAAAGGGCCAATCTGCTTTCAAGAAATTAGCATGTTTTGATATTAATCTATTTTGAAGAATGAAAATGTAACCCATTTTTGTTTTCTTTTTTTTTTTTTTTTTTTTTGAGACAGAGTCTCGCTTTGTGGCCCAGGCTGGAGTGCAGTGGCCGGATCTCAGCTCACTGCAAGCTCCGCCTCCTGGGTTTATGCCATTCTCCTGCCTCAGCCTCCCGAGTAGCTGGGACTACAGGCAACCGCCACCTCGCCCGGCTAGTGTTTTGTATTTTTTAGTAGAGACGGGGTTTCACCATGTTAGCCAGGATGGTCTCGATCTCCTGACCTGGTGATCCGCCTGTCTCGGCCTCCCAAAGTGCTGGGATTACAGGCTTGAGCCACCGCGCCCGGCCTCCCATTTTTGTTTTCTTTTGATGTTGTAGCCATTAAATAACATTGAAATACTTTCAAAAAAAAAAAAATACCCCTCAGTTTTCAAAGGACTCTTAAAAAAAAAAAAAAAAAAGATATTTTGGAAAACAAACAAGACTGGAGACAACTTGTATGGCAGATACTGGAATTTAGGCTTGCCAGATAAAATACAAGACACCCTATTATATTTAAATTTCAGAATCTCAGTATGGAACCACAAAAGACCCTGAATAGCCAAAGCAATCTTGATCAAAAAGAACAAAATTGACATCAATTCACTAATAGATTTCAAAATATATTAAAAAGCTATAGTAATCAAAACAGCATGGTACTGCCATAAACCAGACACACTGGGCAATGAAATAGAATACAGAACCCAGAAATAAACCCACATATCTATAGTCAATTGATTTTCAACAGAGGTACCAAAATCATACAATGATGAAAGGATAGTCTTGTCAATAAATAAATGTTGGGGCCAAATACAGTGGCTCATGTCAGTAATCCTAGCACTTTGAGAGGCCAAAGTGAGAGGATTACTTGAGTTCAAGACCAGCCTAGACAACACAGTGAGACCTTGTCTCCACAAAAAATAAAAAATAATTAGCCGGGCATGGTGGCACACACATGTAGTCCCAACTACTTGGGACGTTGAGAAAGACAGATCGCTTCAGCCCCGCAGTTTGAAGCTGCAGTGAGCTATGAACATGCCACTGCACTCCAGCCTGGGTGACAGAATGAGATCTTGTCTCTAAAAGAAACCAAAAAGCAATGAATGAATGAATGAAGTTGGAAAAACTTGATATCCACATGCAGAAGAATAAAATTGGACCCTTATTCCATCCCTTGTACAAGAATCAACTCAAAGTGAATTAAAGATCTAAACACTAGATCTGAAACTATAAAACTACTAGAAGAAAACATAGGGGAAAAGTTGCAACACATTGGTCTAGACAGTGATTTCTTGGATAGGACCCCAAAAGCACAGGCAACAAAAGCAAAAATTGATCATAGGATTTCATCAAACTAAAAAGCTTCTACACAGCTAAGGAAATTAACCAAGTAAAGAGACAACCTACAGATGGGGAGAAAATATTTGCAAATCACACACTGGATAAGAGGCTGATATACAAAATATACAAGGAACTCAATCTACTCCATAACAAGAAAACAAATAACTCAATTTAAAAATGGACAAAGGATCTAAATAGAAATTTCTCAAAAGAAGGCATACAAATGGCCAAAAGATATATGAAAAATGCTCAGTATCCCTAATCGTCAAAGAATTGCAAATTAAAATAACAATAAGATATCACTCCATACCTGTCAGACTGGCTGTTATCAAAAAGAGGACAGATAAGAAGAGTTAGTGAGGATGTGGAGAAAAAGAAATGTTTGTACACTGTTGGTGGGAAAGTAAATTAATATAACCATTTTGGAAAACGACATGGAGGTTCCTTTAAAAACTAAAACTAAAATTACCATACGATCCAGCAATCCCCCTTCTTGTGTATATACCCAAGGGAGTTGAAATCAGTATGTCAAAGAGATGTTTGCACTCCCACGTTCATCACAGCATTATGCACAATAGCCAAGGCTTGAAAACAACCATGATGCCCATCAAGAGATGAATGTTTAAAATGTAGTGTATATAGAAAATGGAATACTATTCAGTTTTTAGAAAGCATGAAATTCCATCATTTGTGACAACATGGATGAACCTAGAAGATATGATGCTAACTGAAGTAAGCCAGGCACAAAAAGACAAAATTCTGCATGATCTCACTTACATATGGAAGCTAAAACAGTCAAACTCATAGAAGCAGAGAGTAGAACAGTGGTCACCAGAGCCTGTGGGTGGGTTCAGGTAAATCACTGATCAAAGAATACAAAGTTTCAGTTACACGGGAGGAGTCGGTTTTGGTGACCTATTGCACATAATAACTATAATTAATAATGATGTATTTAATGTATTGTAATATTTAAAAATAGCTAAAACAGTGAATTTTGAATGTACTAATTACAGAGAAATTATAGGTATTTGAGGTGATTATGTTAATTAGCCTGATTTGATCATTCTATAATTTATACATGTATCAAAGCATCATATTATACTTCATAAATATATACAATTGTTACTTGTCAATTAAAAATAAAATTTATAAAAAATAAATAAAATTTCAGAATCTTGTTTTTCTTTTGAGACAGGGTCTCACTCTGTCATTCAGGCTGTAGTGCAGTAGCACAATCTCAGTTCACTGCAACCTCTGCCTCCTGGGCTCAAGTGATCCTCCCACCTCAGTCTCCCAAGTAGCTGGGACCACAAATGCCTGCCACTACCATGCCTGACTAATTTTTGTATTTTTGGTAGACATGGGTTTCACCATGTTGCCCAGGTTGGTCTTGAACTCCTGAGCTCAGGTGATCCTCCCACCTCAGCCTCCCAAAGTGTTGGGATTACAAGTGTAAGCCACTGTGCCTGGCCAAATTTCAGAACTAAATGCAATATCTGGAACATACACTAAAAAAAAATTGATATATATATGAAATTCAAATGTAATTGGGTGTTCTGTTTTTTCATTTGCTAAATCTGGTAATACTAAAAAGTTTTCGTTATAAAACTGTGGCATGGTAAAATATAAATACACAGGCACAATATTAAAAACTCAGAAACAGGCACAACTATACAAAAGTAATTAACACGTAACCAAGTGTGGCAGCACAAGCCTGCAGTCCCAGCTAGGGACTCAGGAGGCTGAGGTGGAAGGATCAATAGTGTCCAAGAGCTCGAGTCCAGCCTGGTCAGCATAATAAGACCCTGGCTCTAAAATAAATAATAATAGCAATTAATACTTGATAATGTAGGTATTTTAAACAAGGAAAAAGTATATATAAGTTAATGTTGCTGCACATGTATTTGCTAGTTACGAAAATAAACTTAAATGCCTACCTTATGCTAACCAAAACAATTAGTGGCACATGGAGAAAAATGCCAAATTTATTTTTTTAAGAGCCAAAAGAAAATGTGGATAAATATTTATCTGATGTTGGGGTGCAAATGATCTTTCTAAATAAAAGCAAAAAAGAAAACAACTGTAAGAGGGGAAAAAAATGAGTTTTTCCTACCTACGAATTAAACATTTGTATAAGTTTTGTAAAAATAAATAAATAACAAAGTGAAAAAAAAATTCACCATGTATAACTAAAGGAAGATACTCTTTTTTTGGCAGGGGTGGCGTGGGGAACAGAGTCTTGCTCTGTTGCCCAGGCTGGCGCAATCTTGGCTCACTGCAACCTCCAAGGCAGACATTTTTAATGCCTAAATAATGAGATGCCATTGTTTACCCTGTCAAATTGGCAAAGCTAAAAATGGTAAGGTTGGGTATCCCTAATCTGAAAATCCAAAATCTGAAATGCTCCAAAGTCCAAAACATTTTGAGCATCAACATGATGCTCAAAAGAAATGCTCATTGCAGCATTTTGGATTTTCAGATTAGACATACTCAACTAGTAAGTATAATGCAAATAATCCAAAACATGAAATAATATGAAATCTGAAACACTCTGGTCTCAAGCATTTCAGATAAGGAATATTCAACCTATATTACTGAGGTTGGCAAAAGTGCTAAGAAAACAGGACCCTCATACACTGATGGAAGCATAAATTGGTATATGTAGCAAAAATATATTTCTGTAATGAAGAGTAAGAAAACATATTTTCAGATGAAGAAAAGTCAGGAGATTTTTGTTGCCTGCAGACCTGTTCTAACGGCTTAAAGGAAATGATATTTAAACAAAACAAAACAAAAGAAAACAAAAAAAAACTGGGAACTTCAGGAATGAAGGAAAAGCAAAACCAAAACAAATAACATCCAGATAAAATACTTTTAAAAACTATTTTCATCTTAAGTTCTTTAAAACACATATATGTTTTGCTGCTGAAAGCAAAAATTATAATATTATCTAGTAAGATTTTCAGTGCATATAGATATAATACATATGACCACTATGACATAAGGGCAGAGAGACATAGTAACCTGTATGGTTTTAAGGCTTCTACATTTTACTTAAGTTAGTAATATATTAACCTTAAGTAGACTATTAATAGTTAAACATGTTGTAATTCTTACAGCCACCATTAGAAAAATAATACAAAGACATATGACAAAAAGCCAATACATAAGATAAAATGGAACACTTAAAATCAATAAAATGGTAGACATAAATCCAACTATAGCAATCAATAAGTATAAATGGTCTAAATGATTAAAAGACAGAGATTGTACAAGTGGGCATTACAATAAGACTCAACTATATTCCATCTACAAGATATCCACTGTAAATATAAAGACATAGGTGGATTCAAAACAAAAGAATGAAAAAAAAAAAAAAAGAAGGAAGCTGGAGTGGCTATATTAATACCAGATAAAGTAAACTTCAGAACAACAAATACAATGGAAGATAAAGAGAGATCTTACATAATAAAAGGTCAATTCACCAAGAAGATATAACAATCCTAAATATGCATGCACCTAACAGGAGTTTCAAAATACATGAAGAAAAACTGATAGCAACGAAAGGGGAAAACATAGACAAATCTACACTGTAGTTGAAGACTTTGATACCCCTTCTCAGCAACTGATAAAACAAGTAGACAAAAAGTCAGGAAGGATGTACAAGACCTGGCCAACAAACAAATTAAGCTACTGACATTTTAAAAACACTTTCCTCTTTAGCAGCAGAATACACATTCTTTTCAAGTGTACATGAAGGATTCACCAAAATAGATCATATTCTGGACCACAGAATATATCTTAACAAATGTAAAAGAATTGAAATCATACAAACTATACTTTCTAACCATTAAAAATTAAATTAGAAATGAATAAGAGAAAGATACCTGACAATACCAAGTGCTATTAAGGATAGAAAGTACCTGGAATTCTCATTCACTGCTGGTGGGAATGCACAATGGTAGAGCCATTTTGGAAAACGGTTTGGCAGTGTCACAAAGTTAAATATGCACTTAACGTAAGACCCAGCAATCTCACACCTAGATATTCACCCAAGAGAAAAGAAAATTTATGTTCCCATAAAAACTGGTGTGGAAATAGTGGCTTTTTTCATAAACATCAGAAACAGAAACGCCCATATGTCATTCAACTGATAAATGGATAAATTATAAGAATACTTCTCAATAAAAAAGAATAAACAACTGATACATGTAACAACATGCATGAATCTCAAATGTGTTAGGCTAAGTGAAGGAAGCCAGACTCAAAAGGCTACATAATCTGATTCCATTAATATGACACCTATAAAGCATATAAATATAGGACTAGATAACTGAGTAGTACATGCAAGGAACTGGGGTTGACACATAAAGCAGCAGCAATTTTGGAGAGTGATGAAACTGTTCCTTATCTTGATTGTGGTGGTGGTTTACTGAACCGTATATTTGTCCAAACTCATAAAATGAAATACCAATAAATGTGAATTTTAATGCATGTAAATTTTTTAAATTAAATTTAAACGCTTGAAAACATTTGGATAAAATGAAAAGCAATGAACTTCTTCTCAAGTCACTTGAGGAGAGGTTTTTTTCCCCATGTTTTCTGCTTGTGGTGAGTCATCAAAACACGAATCAAACCAAACCAATTAAGCCTGTTTGTTCTGTTACGTCTGGGTGATTTGTGGCAGAAGAAGAATATGCCAATCATCAAAATCCAGAGATAATCCTAAAGCACAATTTGAGCTTCCCTTCATAGCCTCTGCACTGACACTCAAAACCTCTTTCCAGAACTGCCAAGGAGGCGTGATTGAGTTTCAGCATCATTTCCAGGCCTCCCCAGGTGGAGCCATTAATAATCAGTGAAATGACCCAAAAAAAGAAAGCACTGAAAGGGAACATGAGTTTCAAAACTTTGCCTACACTGCAAATTTCTGAATGATTGAGAACTGAATATAAAGCCCATGGTACCATCTTCCCTGCCTCACATTCTACCGCAGCTCCAAAGCAAAACTCAAACCCATAACAATGATCTTAGGATATTGTGTAACCCTGAAGAGGTCAGGGTGAGGCTGGCTTGGTCCAGAGCTCCCATCAGTCTACACAGTCAAGAACATTTGTACTCAGAACCTCTGAAAAACAGTTTCAGTTTAGACTTGTTCCCAAGCAACAACGATGATTACTTTTATCTCTTAATGTTATAGTTTAACTAATTCACTAATGATTAAGACAATTTTAAAGACCAAGTAGGCCCCACTAGCTAAATGGCTGTTGCACTTTAGTTAACGTGCAAAGGATGTCCACTGCCTGCAGTTAGCTAATAACGCGTTATAATTAATAGTACTTGGGAAAAGTGTCCTGTCAGCGGGAGCCCTGAGGCTGTTTTCCTAATGCGCCAAGATGATCTCCATCAGGCTTCTTCTGTTTCATCAAGTAAGCAACTGGTGCTGTCCCTACTCTCATTCTTTTAATTCTAAGAATAATTTGGGTTCTAATTCCAGAAACTCACAGCACGTTCTTCATTAGAATTTCCTTGAACCAGCATGTGGGGTACTGTGATGATAAAAGTGAATAACCCCCTTCTTATTTACTCACCTCAAATTCTGCTTTGCAAAAGCACATCTATCTCAGCAGGAGGGCATCAGCAAGCAAAAACCCAGGGGAAGTCAGGGTAATGATTCATCCACCCCAATACAGATTTCTTCATTTGCTTGCATTATCTCACACTCTTCTCATGAATAGTTCTTTTTATATAATTTTTATTTTCCTGTGTATAGGATCTTCTTTGTCCTGCTATTCTTAATAGGTTCTAAAAAGTCTATTTTGTATGTAGGAAAAATAATCTTGGATGTCTTATACATCACCTGCCACCACTTTCCTAGAATAAGAAACAGGTGATGGTTTCTGAGAACAGAGCACTTCACTGAAAGCCAAGCAGATGAGGAGCAAGTAATAGCATGACAACATGGCCAAAGACCTACCCTCGTCCCCTGCATTATTATTACTGTCAAATAAAAAACCTATGTAAAAATATTTTTTGAAAGTCAGTGCCCATCCTCAAATTCACTTTCCCATCTCTGTCATCATCCCTTGCCCACCTCACATTCCCAGGAAAGTAGAACAAGATGGATGAACAAGGTAGATGTCCTTCATTTGCACTTCCCGAAGGGAGAAAGCATCTGAATGCTGTAAATACAGAACTATGAAAAGGAAAAAAACTCAAGATAAGCTATATACAAAGTGAGACAGAATCATTTTCCTATTGGTTCTACAATTGTTATAAAATTTCATTTTATATCAACTTAGCAATTACAGACCAATAAAAAATAAATAAATAAATAACCTTCCAGTAACTTTGTATGTGAATCATCTGGTGGACAGTCTAATTGTGTAGTCTAGGCTGTGGGGTAGAGTGTTCTATGAATGTGAATCAAGTCTACTTGGTTGATAAGGTTGTTCAGATCTCCTAGATCCACACTGATTTTTCTATCTACTTGTCCCATCAATCACTAAGAGAGAAGTGTTGAAACTTCCAACTACAACTGTGGATTTGTCGAGTTGTATAACCTGTGCCACTGTCATACACACTCCTCCCCAACACTTTTACAATTCTAAACTCTACTATTAGTACTATCATATTTTAATGAGGAAACTGAGGCACAGAGAGGTCAAGTGAATTGTGCAAGGCCACTCAACTAGTAAATGGTAAAGCAGGATTCAAATTGAGGTAGCCTGAATCCTGCTTTACCATTTGCTAGTGTGGAAGCCCAAGTCCATGATCTTCACTTCCACAAAACCCTGTATCCTGACTCATCTATGAATTTCAAGAGAAGCTAAGACGAAACCATGACTTTATTTGCTCTTTACAAGGTGTTTGTGGCACAAGCCAACTTTTAGGGGAGCTCAAACACCATCCCTCTCTCTACTCTTTCCCATCTCCACCCCCCACTCAACACAATCTCATTCACCCCTCAAGGAGCACTGATAGAGAACACTCCAAGAATGTGTTGTTGGGAGTTGCAGCTTTTGGTCAGAAGAGGGTAAAAGCCCTTGCTTCAGTAAGAAGGGCTCTTTGGGTTAATTTCTCTCTTTCCAGCTTTTCTTGGTTCTCATCTTCCTTAGCTTTGTTCTCTTCCAGGATGATGTTGAGGACAGGTCTGAGCTCTGCCTTAGGAAGGGCTCCCCAACCCTAAAGAGGACTGGAAGGTACAGAAAAGCCAAAACTCCTCTGAGGTTTAGCAACTCACCTGTCCTTGCTTCTTTTTGTCACCAGTGTGGTAAGACCTCAGTGGTCAAGTATGGAGTGTGAGCAATGAGGGAGGGGCAATGAAAATCTGTTTTTGGATTTGGCCTTATGCTAGAAAGGCAAAAGGAGTCCTGATTCTCACACAGTTCAGCGTAGTTCAGCAAGGCCAGGATGCCTCATAGGATTTGTGGTCAAATTTACTCAGGAATGAGCAACGCATACCCTCCTAGAATTTGGCTTCTATGTATGACTCTCTCAGGATGCCTGTAATGGTGGGCTACTGGCTACCTCTGTTTTCATCAGACATAAACTCAAACTATACTATTCTCCACAGTAATGGAAAAACCACTTTTAAACGAGAAATGTAAATCCTTGTTCTGAATATGGCAGAAGGACTATTCTGCTGTAGGCCTCAGAGATTTTTTTTTCCAGACCTGAGGGCCCTCCCTTCCTGTTTAGATCAGGGCAAAATTTGAATCCAATGCAGGGTAAGCTAAAAGTCTCAGTGAAGGCCACTGCACTGGGTATCTTCAAAGCAAGAGATGACTCATCACTTTCTTTATTCTACTGAGGATGAACCGGAAGGTCTAAACTCCAAGCAAAGCTGATATTCAAGCACTTCGGAAGACCAGCCCCCAAAGGCAACCAGACAAGCCCGGCAAAGTGGTGTAATCTTGACACATTTACCATGATTCAGGGTCTGACCTCAGTCTTGTGGGCTCAGAAGTTATTCTTGTGGGTCCCAGAGCTGCCTACTTCGGGGATGCAGCACATATGGCGATAAAGAACAGAAACTCCTGGACTGCTGGCGACATGGTCAAATAGGAACAGCTCGAGTCTGCAGGCCTCAGCGAGATCGATGCAGAAGGCGGGTGATTTCTGTATTTCCAACTGAGGTACCCTGTTCGTCTCATTAGGACTGGTTGGACAGTGGGTTTAGCCCACAGAGGGTGAGTCAAAGCAGGGTGGGGCGTCACCTCACCTGGGAAGCACAAGGGGTCGGGGAATTTTCTCCCCTACCCAAGGGAAGCTGTGAGGGTCTAAGCCTGAGGAACTCCAGCACAGATACTGTGCTTGTCCCACAGTCTTCACAACCTGAAGACCAGGAGATTCCCTCTGGTGCCTACCCCACCAAGACCCTGGTTTTCAAGCACAAAACTGGGCAGCCATTTGGGCAGATACTGAACTAGCTGCAAGAGTTCTTTTTTTTCCATACCCCAGTGGCGCCTGGAATGCCAAGGAGAAAGAAGCGTCCACTGCCCTGGAAAGGGGTGCTGAAGCCAGGAAGCCAAGTGGTCTGGCTCAGCAGGACCCACCCCCATGGAGCCCAGCAAACTAAGATCAACTGGCTTGAAATTCTCGTTGCCAGCACAACAGCAGTCTGAGGTCCACCCAGGACATTGGTGTGGGGAGGGGCAGCTACCATTGCTGAGGCTTGAGTAGGCAGTTTTACGCTCACAGTATAAACAAAGCCACCTGGAAGTTCGAACTGGGCGGAGCCCACTGCAACTCAGCAAGGCCACTGCGACCAAACTGCCTCTCTAGATTCCTCCTCTCTGGGCAGGGCATCTCTGGAAAAAAAAAAAAAAAAAAAAAAAAAAAAAGGCAGCAGCCTCAGTCAGGGACTTATAGATAAAACCCCCATCTCTCTGGGACAGAGCACCTGGGGAAAGGGGTGACTGTGGGCAAAGCTTCAGCAGACTTAAACATTCCTGCCTGACAGCTCTGAAAAGAGCAGCGGAACTCCCAGCACAGCATTCCAGCTCTGCTAAGGGTCAGACTGCCTCCTCAAGTGGGTGCCTGACCCCCATGCCTCCTGACTGGGAGATACCTCCCAGTAGTGGCCAAGAGACACCTCACACAGGAGAGCTCTGGCAGGTGCCCCTCTGGGACAAAGCTTCCAGAGGAAAGATCAGACAGCAATCTTTGCTGTTCCGCAGCCTCCACTGGTGATACCCAGGCAAACAGGGTCAGGAGTGGACCTCCAGCAAACTCCAGCAGACCAGCAGCAGAGGGGCCTGACTGTCAGAAGGAAAACTAACAAACAGAAAGGAATAGCACGTCCACTCAAAGACTCCATCTGAAGGTCACCAACATCAAAGACCAAAGGTAGATAAATCCACAAAGATGAGGAGAAACCAGAAGGCTAAACATTCCAAAAACCAGAACGCCTCTTCTCCTCCAAACTATCACAACTCCTAGCCAGCAAGGGAACAAAACTGGGTGGAGAATGAGTTTGACAAATTGACAGAAGTAGGCTTCAGAAGTAGTAAGAAACTCTTCTGAGCTAAAGGAGCATGTTCTAACGCAAAGCAAGGAAGTTAAGAACCTTGAAAAAAGGTTAGACAAATTGCTAACTAGAATAACCAGTGTAGAGAAGAATGTAAATGACCTGATGGAGCTGAAAAACACAGCACAAGAACTACGTGAAGCATACACAAGTTTCAATAGCCAAACTGATCAAGCGGAAGAAAGGATATCAGTGATTGAAGATCAACTTATGAAATAAAGAGAGAAGACAAGATTAGACAAAAAAGAATAAAAAGGAACAAACAAAAGCCTCCAAGAAATACGGGACTATGTGAAAAGACCAAATCTACGTTTGATTGGTGTCCCTAAAAGTGACAAGAATGAAACCAAGTTGGAAAACACTCTTCAGGAGATTATCCATGAGAAGTTCCCCAACCTAGCAAGACAGGCCAACTTTCAAATTCAGGAAATACAGAGAACACTACAAAGATACTCCTCGAGAAGAGCAACTCCAAGACACATAATCGTCAGATTCACCAAGGTTGAAATGAAGCAAAAATGTTAAGGGCAGTCAGAGAGAAAGGGACTCCCACAAAGGCAGGCCCATCAGACTAACAGCGGATTTCTCTGCAGAAACCCTACAAGCCAGAAAAGAGTGGGAGGCCAATATTCAACATTTTTAAAGAAAAGAATTTTCAACCCAGAATTTCATATCCAGCCAAACTAAGTTTCATAAGCAAAGGAGAAATAAAATCCTTTACAGACAAGCAAATGCTGAGAGATTCTGTCACCACCAGGCCTGCCTTATGAGAGGTCCTGAAGGAAGCACTAAACATGGAAAGGAACAACCAGAACCAGCCACTGCAAAAACATACCAAATTGTAAAGAACATTGACACTATGAAGAAACTGCATCAACTAATGGGCAAAACAACCAGCTAGCATCATAATGACAGGATCAAATTCACACATAACAATATTAACTTTAAATGTAAATAGACTAAATGCCCCAATTAAAAGACACAGACTGGCAAATTGGATAAAGAGTCAAGACCCGTCAGTGTGCTGTATTTGGGAGACCCATTTCATGTGCAAAGACACACATAGGCTCAAAATAAAGGGATGGAGGAATATTTACCAAGCAAATGGAAAGCAAATAAAAGCAGGAGTTGCAATCCTTATCTCTGATAAAACAGATTTTAAATCAATAAAGATCAAAGGAGGGCATTACATAATGGTAAAGGGATCAATGCAGCAAAAAGAGCTAACTATCCTAAATATATATGCACCCAATACATGAGTACCCAGATTCATAAAGCAAGTTCTTAGAGACCTACAAAGAGACTTAGATTCCCACAGAATAATAGGGGGAGACTTTAACACCCCATTGTCAATATTAGAAAGATGAATGAGACAGAAAATTAACAAAGATACTCAGGACTTGAACTCAGTTCTGGACCAAGCGGACCTAATAGACATATACAGAACTTTCCACCCCAAATCAATACAATATATATTCTTCTCAGCACTTCATCGCACTTATTCCAAAATTGACCACATAGTTGGAAGTAAAACACTCCTCAGCAAATGCAAAAGAATGGAAATCATAACAAACAGTCTCTCAGACACAACGCAATCAAATTAGAACTCAGGATTAAGAAACTCACTCAAAACCGCACAACTACTTGGAAACTGGACAACCTGCTCCTGAATGACTACTGGGTAAATAATAAAACGAAGGCAGAAATAAAGATGTTCTTTGAAACCAAAAAGAACAAAGACACAACATACCAGAACCTCTGGGACACATTTAAAGCAGTGTGTAGAGGGAAATTTACAGCACTAAATGACCACAAGAGAAAGCAGGAAAGATCTAAAATTGACACCCTAACATCACAATTAAAAGAACTAGACAAGCAAGAGCAAACACATTCAAAAGCTAGCAGAAGACAAGAAATAACTAAGATCAGAGCACAACTGAAGGAGAAAGAGACACAAAAAACCCTTCAAAAAAATCAATGAATCCAGAAGCTGGTTTTTTGAAAAGATCAACAAAATAGTTAGAATGCTAGCCAGACTGATAAAGAAGAAAAGAGAGAAGAATCAAACAGATGCAATAAAAATGATAAAGGGGATATCACCACTGATCCCACAGAAATACAAACTACCATCAGAGAATACTACAAATATCTCTATGCAAATAAACTAGGAAATCTAGAAGAAATGGATAAATTATTGGACACATACAACCTCCCAAGTCTTAACCAGGAAGAAGTCAAATCTCTGAATAAACCAATAACAAGTTCTGAAACTGAGGCAGTAATTAATAGCCTACCAAGAAAAAAAGTCCAGGACCAGACAGATTCACAGCCGAATTCTACCAGAGGTACAAAGAGGAGCTGGTATCATTCCTTCTGAAACTATTCCAAACAACAGAAAAAGAGGGACTCCTCCCTAACTCATTTTATTAGCATCATCCATGTACCAAAACCTGGCAGAGACACAACAACAAAAAAAGAAAATTTCAGGCCAATATTCCTGATGAACATTGATGCAAAAATCCTTAGTAAAATACTGGCAAACCAATTCCAGCAGCACATCAAAAAGCTTATCCACCACAATCAAGTCAGCTTCAACTCTGTGATGCAAGGCTGGTTCAACATACATAAATCAATATGTAATCCATCACATAAACAGAACCAATGACAAAAACCACATGATTATCTCAATAAATGCAGAAAAGGCCTTCAACAAAATTAAACAGCATTTCATGCTAAAAACTCCCAATAAACTAGGTATATCTCAAAATAATAAGAGCTATTTATGAAAAACCCACAGCCAGCATCATACTGAATGGGCAAAAACTGGAAGCATTCCCTTTGAAAACTGGCACAAGACAAGGATGCCCTCTCCCACCACTCCTATTCAACATAGTACTGGACGTTCTGGCCAGGGCAATCAGGCAAGTGAAAGAAACAAAGGGTATTCAAATAGGAAGAGAGGAAGTCAAATTGTTCCTGTTTGCAGATGACATGATTGTATATTTAGAAAACCCCATCGTCTCAGCCTAAAATCTCCTTAAGCTCATAAACAACTTCAGCAAAGTCTCAGGATACAAAATCAATGTGTAAAAATCACAAGCATTCCTATACACCAATAATAAACAAACAGAGAGCCAAATCATGAGTGAAGTCCCATTCACAAATGCTACAAAGAGAATAAAATACCTAGGAATACAACTTACAAGGGATGTGAAGGACCTCTTCAAGGAGAACTACAAACCACTGCTAAAGGAAATAAGAGAGGATACAAACAAATGGAAAAACTTTTCATGCTCAGGAATAGGAAGAATCAATATCATGAAAACGGCCATACTGCCCAAAGTAATTTATAGATTCAATGCTATCCTCATCAAGCTACCAATGACTTTCTTCACAGAATTAGAAAAAAACTTCTTTAAACTTCATATGGAACCAAAAAAGAACCCACATAGCCAAGACAATCCTGGGCAAGAAGAACAAAGCTGGAGGCATCATGCTACCTGACTTCAAACTATACAACATGGCTACAGTAACCAAAACAGCATGGTACTGGTATGAAAACAGATATATAGACCAATGGAACAGAACAGAGGCCTCAGAAATAACACCACACATCTACAATTATGTGATCTTTGACAAACCTGACACAAACAAGCAATAGGGAAAAGATTCCCTATTTAATAAATGGTGTTGGGAAAACTGGCTAGCCATATGCAGAAAACTGAAACTGGATCCCTTCCTTACACCTTATACAAAAATCAACTCGATGAATCTAAGACTTAAGCATAATACCTAGGACCATAAAAATCCTAGAAGAAAACCTGGGCAATACCATTCAGGACATAGGCATGGGCAAAGACTTCATGTCTAAAACACCAAAAGCAATGGCAACAAAAGCCAAAATTGATAAATGAGATCTAATTAAACTAAAGAGCTTCTGCACAGCAAAAGAAACTATCCTCAGAGTGAACAGGCAACTTACAGAATGGGAGAAAAGTTTTGCAATCTATGCATCTGACAAAGGGCTAATATCCAGAATCTACAAAGAACTTAAACAAATTTACAAGAAAAAAAAAAAAAAGCAATCCCATCAAAAAGTGGGCAAAGGATAGCAACAGACACCTCTCAAAAGAAGACATTTATGCAGCCAACAGACACATGAAAAAATGCTCATCATCACTGGTCATCAGAGAAATGCAAATCAAAACCACAATGAGATACCATCACACACCAGTTAGAATGGCGATCATTAAAAAGTCAGGAAACGACAGATGCAGGAGAGGATGTGGAGAAATAGGAACACTTTTACACTGTTGGTGGGAGTGTAAATTAGTTCAACCATTGTGGAAGACAGTGTGGCGATTCCTCAAGGATCTAGAACTAAAAATACCATTTGACCCAGCCATCCCATTACTGGATATATACCCAAAGGATTATAAATCATTCTATTATAAAGACATGCGCACACATATGCTTATTGGGGCACTATTCACAATAGCAAAGACTTGGAATCAACCCAAATGTCCATCAATGATGGACTAGATAAAGAAAATCTGGCACATATACACCTTGGAATACTATGCAGCCATAAAAAAGGATGAGTTCATGTCCTTTGCAGGGACATGGATGAAGCTGGAAACCATCATTCTCAGCAAACTAACACAGAAACAGAAAACCAAACACTGCATGTTCTCATTCATAAGTGGGAGTTGAACAATCAGAACACATGGATAAGCCGGGGGAACATCACACACCGGAGCCTGTCGGGGGGTGGTGAAGGGGTAGGGAAGGGATAACATTAGGAGAAATACCTAATGTAGATGATGGGTTGATAGGTGCAACAAACCCCCATGGCACATGTATACCTATGTAACAAAACTGCACGTTTGTTACAGAACAGAAACTCTGGAGTCAAACTACCTCTGTTTGAACCTGGGCTCTACCCTTTACTAGCTGCAAGTTACTTCACCTTCCTGTGTCTCAGTTTCTGCATTTTAAAGATGGTGATGATAATAGCAGCAGCTACCTTCTATGATTGCTATAAGAATGAAATAAGTTAATATTTGAATAGCGTTAAGATCAGTGTCTGGCACATAGTTCATGCTATATGAGTGTTATTAAAAGGTTGATAAGAGACTGGTCTTAATATTGGAGTGGGAAATTATTTGACAATGTGGAAATAAAGTTGTGGAGCAAGCAGAGACTCATGTTGACCCAACCTGGTCCCAAGAGAAGACAAATCTACATGGTTCTTGGTAAACGTGGAATATCAGCAAGCAAGAGGGGTTGTTATAACTTAAGTATCTAGTAGCATTAGGTTCTAAGATAGTTTCAGATTGGACAGTCTTTCTACAAATATATTAGTCTATTTATGAGGCAAAAATTGTAGGCTCAAGGGGTCTATCTGGTTGCTATAAGGTTATTTTGCATATCTTTGCACTGATACACTTTAGCAGTATAATGATATAATAATAATATAATTTAGTAAACATTTACTCTGCCTATTATAACCATAAATGTTTTCTTATTTACTCCATATAATGTTTCTATAAAGCAAATGCTGTTACAGATGAGAAAGCCACAATGTAGAGAGATATACATGGTCCCTCCGGGATTTTTCCCTTGTAGTTTCCTTGCCTAGAACACACATCCGTCAGTCACTTGGATCACTCCTATTCATCCTTCAAGATTCAATTCTACTCTTTCCTCCTCTAGAAAGCAGGCCCCAACTATCCCTCCCTGGAGCCTCCTCTGAGCCAGGCAACCTTCCTCTCTTCCCTGTTTCTTCCTCTGCATTACCTCTACAAAGCACCCACTACATCATATTAAAATGTTCTCAGCTACCTCCTCCACTAGGCCAAGCAGTGCCTTTTTACTGCTAAATCTTTTTTCTTTCTAGAAGATGTTCAGTATTTGGCAGAAATTATTATTTAGTAGAAGGAGTAGAGTACCTGATATTCAGTAAGTGCTCAAATACTTGGGGAATCACAAACTATATGATGATAAAGGGTTCAAGCACCAAATGGGTGGCTGAACTAAGTATCCTTTAAGATCCCTTCCAATTCTGAGAATGATGACTCTGAGACTCAGGTTTGAGCCTGGCTGGCTTGAATAGATGGCACTGGCCTTCACTGGGAAAAGTGAAGTGATTTTAAGAGGAAGATAAGGAAGTCAGTTGTGAGTTTAAGTAAGTCAGAGAAACTGCCCCTTCAAAACTGGCAAACTCACTGGATGTGGTGGCAGGTGCCTGTGGTCTCAGCTACGTAGGAGGCTGAGGCAAGAGAATTCCTTAAGCCTTGGAGGTTAAGGCTGCAGTGAGTCATGATCACGCCATTGCACTCCAGCCTGGGTGACAGAGTGAGAACCTGACCCCCCACCAAAAAAAAACATAAACTTATCTAAAATTGAAGAGCTGAAACATTTTCTTAAAGAAACAAAAACTCCATAGCATATTATAATGATAGCCTATACAATGCCACTTACAATTTTCCTCTGCAAATTTCTACATAGTTCCTAGGTATTATAGTAGTTTGACCTTAGAAATAATCCAACTTGAATAATAACCTCTAAGAATAAACTGTTCAGTTATATAAAACAGATAATATCTCAAAGGATATGAAAATACCATGTATGAAGAGTCAGTCACTCCCTGTGACCAAATGGGCACTGCAATAGTGGCAGTGGGCCCCTGCCAGGCTCCATTCCCAGGCTTAATGTACTGTTGACCTCTACTGATTATCCCTGTGACCTTCACCAAGCTGTCTCATTCGGTTGTCATTCTTTTCTGCTATCCAAAAGCTTCATGAATTGTAAATCAATTTAAAACTGATCAGCACAAAATCAACTCCCACTTAAAGTCTGTTCCAAAGCATAGTTGTTTTTCATTAGTCCAAAATATGTCAAAAACATTTTACACTAGGAAACCCGTGGTGAAAATCTCACTCAATAACAAGCATATTTATTCCACTTACACCTTGGAAGCAAGCTTTAAAAAAAATGTAGCAAGCATGGTTCCTTTTGTCTTTTCAACGTCTCTTCATTGTAGGAAAAATATTTTGAGGCATCTCTGGTAGAAGACTGGTTTTGATTGCAGTGTGAGAATCTAAATTTTATCATAAATATTGATAGATTCAAGAGTAACAAAGGAGAGGGGTCCCCAATTATCTATTATACAGCCAAATTTAATCTGAGGGTATGGGAATATTAATTCCTTTGTGGAATTCAATGCAAGATAATGTGCTCATGTTCTGATGCACATCTGTAATTTGAAGTTGGGTTTGTCAATAGCAGTGCCTCTGTAGTACAAAATCAAAGTTTAATGTGCCTTTGTTCATGTGCTTTCCTAATGCATTTCAGAGTCCACTTGTGACACAGATAAGCTCTGAAATTTGCAACTGTGGATTTTATCCAGGGGACTCTCTGCCAAGTTTGGTTATTTTAACTTACGAAAATCACTCCACCTCATAGAGAATTTTTAGGGCAGTAAAACTGGTCTACATGATACCATACGAGTATATACATGTCATTATACATTTGTCCAAATCTACAGAGTGTACAATATCAAGAGCAAGCCCTAATTAAACTATGGACTTTGGATAACAATAATGTTTCAATGTAGGCTCATGGATTGTAGCAAATGCACCATTCTGGTGGGAAATGCTGATAATGGGGGAAGCTGTGCATGTGTGAGGGGGAAGTAAATGAAAACTCTCGGTACCTTTCTCTCAATTTTGGTGTGAACCTAAAACTGCTCTAAAAAACAGTCTGTTATAAACAATTGCCCCTCCTGAGGCAGTTTGTTTCTCTTAAGTAGCTCTAAATTTCGGAAACTACTTCATTAAATCAACCCAAAATCTGCCTCACTGAAAATTTCTTCCATTTTTCAGGTGGGAACACCTTCCAGGTAAAAGCTAGAGGGGCCCAATTTCAGCTTAGCATAATGAATTTCTAACAATCCAAATGTTTTAATGGACAATAAGTTCCCTGTCAACATGAGCACTGCATGAATTAAGCATATACTATGTGCCAGGTACTCTTTTAAATGTTTTACCTGTAATAAATTTTCTATCGCAATAGCACCTTTATGTGGGTACTATTATTATCCCTTTATTGGACAGGTATAGTGCAAGCATCCATGACATTTCTGTCGGGATGATTTTACTTCTTCTCAGTCTTCCAAACATTTGTTCAATCTCCTGGGAAGGCTAGTAGCTACGGAGAACACAGTTCTGGAGCCAGAGAGACCAGGTTTTGAATCTTGCCCTCACCACACTGACCAGCTTTGGAAACTTGGGTGCGTTCTCCATGCTTTTTTTTTCCTCATCTGTAAATAATACACTAAAATGTAAAGCGCATGACACATTGACATTTTAATAAATATTCACTCATTATCTCTAGTTTCCCTCCCTAAGAAAGATGGAGTCCTTCGAGTAATGAACACAAATTATTCTGGTCACTGATGAGCACTCTCCTACTCTGAAAAATGCGGTAGCATTAATGTGTGTAGCTGCCCTAAGAGCTAATTATCCACTGGAGAGACTGGAGAGATTCCACCTCTGAGCTGTACAAAGTTGATGGCAGATCCTACTGTGGTAAAGGCAGCCCATGAGACCTTAAGAGAGCAACCAACCCGCCTCCCTTCCACTATCTTCTCTTTCCACAGGCAACAGCTGATGGACAGGCTTTCTTGGGTGACTGATGCTTCTTTCAATCTGATCTTATAATACGCTTCCTCTTACTGCTTCCCTTACCCTTGTCCAATTAGTTCCCCAGAGCTTATAAGCCTGCCATATTGGGGCCGGGACAAAGTAACCTGAACCCTCCACACATGCCCACTACTTAGCTCACCTGAGAGCCTTTTAACAAAGCTTACAGGCCATTTGAATTTGTATATTCAATGGTGACATTCAGGTGATAAATTCTAGCCTTGTCATTTACACTAAGGAGAGAGCAACTGGCAGTTCCTGCTTGTGTGGTTGACCGTCTGCTGTTTGCAAAGTATCTATAGCTCCTACTGCCCAAATTACTGATTACTGCTTACTGCAGATAGCAGCGGCATGGCTTGGACAGTGCCAGGCCACTAAGCGTTGCTGCATACCAAGTGGCCTCTCTACCACTCTCATTTCCTAATTCCCAATGCCAACTACAGCCAAAGTACCACTTAGCTGAAGGCACCAGCATCTTTTATTTTGGCCTAGCTGCTTCAGCTAGTGCTTGGCCTAGTGCTTCAGCACTAATCTATCATTCATTTAAGACAGTGGTTCACAACCCTATCTGTACATTAAAATCACCTGTGAAGTTAAAAAAAATTACTCAGCCCTGCTCCGTCCCCCAGGTATTCTGATTTATTTGTTCTGGGATGAGACTAGTCATCATCTTATTTTTAAAGTTCTTCAGGTGAACCTAATGTACAGGCTGGATCCAGAACCCCCAATTTAAGAACTCTGAAAGGGTATATACCAAAATATTCATACTGGGTCTATCCGGGTGGTAGAATTACATATAAATTCTACTTCTTGTTGTTCTTGTTTTATCTTTAAAAGCATTCAAGTGTTTAAATTGCATATGAAAAAGCCTTTTTTCAAAAAAGCAACCCTCAAATTAAGCATAAAATTAAATTTCTATTTTAATTAAATTAATATTTCCAATTTGAAATAAAGTTGGGGTGAACTGTTTAAGTAGTAATAAATATTTCTCTTAAAAAGTGGGATTAATGCAAACAACATATACTCTAAATGTGGGAGACTTTAACATTCTATTATGATTTCAAGAGTTATTTTAGAGTCCTCCCTATCCACAAATAGCTCTATCAGGGTCAGAAACCCTTTTCCCTACCCTTTTCACTTATCCACATCAGGGACAATGACTCATCCTCATAGACATATCCGGGCCCCCTTGGGATCCATCTCAGCATAAACATGAAGGATATAAAAGACCCCATTCTGACTAAGGTTGAGCTTAAAATCTATCACATAAGATGCTCTATATGCTAGAGGCTTGATTTGACTTATATAGATCTGGGACATATATGCCTACCAACTGTAGGTATTGGAGTCCTCTGAAGTCCCCTACCAGGGGAAAACACTCCTTGGTGAGATGCGTATACTGAGTATTTAGGGGGATTTTATATAAATTGGCAAAATTTTAGTTTAACTACAAAATGCCTCTCACCTGCTTTCCTTCTCACTGGGCAACTTCCTCTTTATTAAAATTGACATCATCACTTATTATCCCATACAAATGTGCTTGTTCAGCTCCCACAGCAAAGTGTCTGGCCCAAAATGCCAAAAGAGCTAAAGCTGAGAAAACCTAGCTTATATATATATGACCTCATTTATATTTTCTGAGTGCTACTTTACTCACTTGTAACATGAGAATAAAAACACCTTCAGGGTATTTTCTGACCCTTGAAAACACAAATGATTTACTCAGGATTACCTATCTAATAAACAAGAATACTAAATATTGGACCTAGATTTCCAAATGCAGTTACCTTTCTATTTCATTACAATCTTGGTATCTACTAGATTCTTATGACTCTCCTACTTGTATTCCTGCCTCCCTCCTTTCCTGAGCATGGTAATCCCATTCCTTAACCCTCATTTTTTTCTACCTGGCTTTCTTACCTTTTCTGACCTCTAATACTATCTCCTCTTGGGGTATCATTTGGCCTTCTTGTCCACTGGTTCTATGTTAGCCCAAGGAACAATGTTAGAGCCTGAAATTCCTTCCTTCATTAATGAATGTACACAATGGAATAACATTAGGAATATAATTTCTCTCCTAAATTTTTTTTAATGTTTGCTTAATATAGGTGCTCAGAGTTAAAACTTAGGGGGAAAAAAGATAGCAAAAGAAACTATTTAAATCAGTCAGTCTCCAAATCTAGAAATACATCTCTGCCATCAACTTTAGTATTTTCTATATGCAAATCTTTTCTTCTATTAAAAAGCATTATGTCAACAATATGGTGTATTTTTTTCCTATAATAACATTGGGGGCCTCTTTCTATGCCACTAAATATTGTTCTCGAGCACCATTTTTAATAGCTCCATAGTAATTCATTGTGTGGATAATTTCGAATGTCTTTAACCAACTCTGTATTGTTGGTTAGGCTGCTTCTAATTTTAGCTTTTATAAACATATTTTCTAACATATCATTCTTTTCATGTTCTTACCTAGAAGAATATATAGATCAAATGACATGCAAGAACTTAAGGGTTTTGACGGAGTAAAACTGAAAGGAAATTTTACTTCAAATTGATGATTTTTTTGGTAGGTGGGGCTGCTAAGCCATGAATATCCTTTATCCAGGTTCATGTCTCACTATGGTGGCCTCTCATTGCTTATCTGTGAAATGAACAGCCAGAGTAAGGCTGGCAATTGGTGGTAATTAGTCAGCACTTTTACCACTACTATAAACTACCTTTGAATAATCTTGAAATTCAATTCCACTGACCTTTAGTAAATGCCGCATAGTATTAAACACAATCCAAAGACTATAAACATAAACTGCCTACCTTGAAAGTATTTATAATTTAGTGTACACACATTACTATATAATACAAAATATTATCAGTTTGGTAAGAAAATTTTAAAGTGCTGTAGAAAGAGGAATATTTCTGAATAAGGTGTATGGGGAAATTGTCATGAAGGAAATCATATTTAATTTACGCTTCAATGATGGGCAAGGTCAGATTTTGAACTGGCAATAAGCAGAAG
Organism: Theropithecus gelada; assembly: GCF_003255815.1. NCBI lineage: Eukaryota > Metazoa > Chordata > Mammalia > Primates > Cercopithecidae > Theropithecus > Theropithecus gelada. Next base: position 119,949,685 of record NC_037669.1, read on the forward strand.
GGCATTGGGAGTATGGAGACATACAAAGCAGAATAGTCAGAGGTGAGAAAGTGTATGACATTTGTTTGAAAAAAAAAAGAAAAGGACAGCAGTCAATGTTTCTCCTGAGTAGGGTTAATGCAAGGAAATAATAATAGATACACTGGGAAAAGAAGATTGGTATCAAACTGTAAATTCTGTGCCGAGGAGTGGAAACTATTTGGAGGGAAATAAGGAGCTGATGAAGGGGAGAGAAATGCTGCACAAAGGTTACTCTGTGAGCAACGTGGACCACAGTGGCATCTGGTGTTGGGAATTATCACAGCAGCTCTTTTGTGAGAAGAAATTAGGGGCCTGGAAATGGGAAAGGTTGAAGAGAAGGAAACTGAGAGACAGAAATGGTACAGTTGAACCTCTTCAAGTTGTGTAAAATATAATAATGCAAGCAAGAGTAAAATTGGCAAATTTAAAAAGCTTGATTTATAGTCTGTGTTCCTCCCACCCAAATGTTTCCTAAATTAATATGCAACTGTCAACACAGATTGTTTGCTGTTAATTTAACTATATTTGAAAAGCTTTAGCACCACCTGGTGATGAAAACTCAGATTGACTCCAACAACCCTAAATTCCATCTTTTTTTCTGCCAAGTTTTTATTTTGAAAAAATGTCAAACATACATAAAAGTTGAAAGAATACTGTAATAATACCCTTACATCCTCATCATATTTACCAATTGTTATGTTTTGCCACATTTGCTTTAGTTCTTCCTCTATGTGTTGAACCATCTGAAAGTAAACTACAGACACTAAAACAATTCAAAAGCTGTCAGCATAAACTTCCTAAAAGGATACCCTCTGCATAACGACAATACCATCTCCTTACCTGAAAAATTAATAATTTTACACCGTCATCTAATATGCAATCTATGTTCAAACGTTCCAAGTTTTAATCAAAAAAAATGTTTTTAAGTTTGTGTTTTTAAGGCCAGAATGTAATCAAGACTTATGCTTTGCATTTTGTTGACATGTGTCAGGGGTCTCTTTTAATCTAGAGCAATTCTCACTTTTTATTTTGGCCTTCCATAGAGGATTTGCTGACTATCTTATCCAAGATCCACCCTAGCCCCAATACTCTTCTATCTTTGCTTTTCTGCCCCCATTTTACTTAACATTTATTGACACTTAGCATTTAGTGGCTTTCCCTCTTCCTTTTTTTCTTGCCTGTCTCTTCCCACTGAAGTATCAGCTCCATGAGAAGAAAGATTTCGTTTGCTTTGTTCACTTCCCACTGCTCTATCCTCAGTACTCAGAACAGTGCCTGGCATACTGAAAGTGCTCAATAAGTAATATCTGTTGAAGGAAAGCATTGACCTCTGGGAGTTTGATTATTAAATGTCTTGAGGTAATATTATTTGGGTTTTCTTTTTTTTTTTTTTTTTTTTTTTTGAGACGGAGTCTCACTCTGTTGCCTAGGCTGGAGTGCAATGGAGCAATTTTGGCTCACTACAACCTCCACCCCTCGGTTCAAGCAATTCTCCTGCCTCAGCCTCCCAGGTAGCTGGGATTACAGGCCCCTGCCACCACACCCAGCTAATTTTTGTATTTTTAGTAGAGACGAGGTTTCACCATCTTGTCCAAGCTGGTCTTGAACTCCTGACCTCATGATTCACACACCTCAGCCTCCCAAAGTCCTGGGATTACAGGCATGAGCCACCGTGCCTGGCCAAGTAGGCATGTTTCATGCTGGTTTATTCTTTTTTGTCTCATCTGCCTGTGTATTTTTAAGCAGCCTGCCTTCATGGTCACTAATTATTTCTTCCACTTAATCCACTTTGCTGTTGAGAGAATCTGATGCTTTCTTTCATTTGTCAATTGTATTTTTTAGCTTTGGGATTTTTACTTGATTTTTAACAATTATTTCAATCTCTTTGTTACATTTATCTGATGGGATTCTAAATCTCTTCTCTGTGTTATCTTGAATTTCATTGAGGTCTTTTAAAACAGCTATTTTGAAATCTCTGTTTGAGAGATTACATATCTCTGTCTCTCTGGGATTTGCCCTTCGTGCCTTATTTAGTTCATTTGGTGTGGTCATGTTTCCTGGATGTTTCTGATGCTTGTGGATGTTTGCTGGTGTCTGGGCGTTGAAGAGTTAGGTATGTATTCCAATCTTTGCATTCTGGGCTTGTTTACACCTGTCCTTGAGAAAGCTTTCCAAATATCCAAAGGGAATTGAAGGTGTACAGCAAATCACCATGGCCACATGTCTACCTATGTAACAAACCTGCACATTCTGCATCTGTATCCCGGAACTTAAGGTAAAAATTAAAGAAAAAAAAAAAGAGTATGTAAATATGTTTAAGAAAACTACCTAAAGCCAGGGAAAGAACCATCTGAAAGGATAAAGGACACAATGTGTAGAACTCACACAAGCCTGGGAAGAGTGACTGTTCCCACCAGCCAGCTGTAAGAATCTCATAAATCAGGGGCATTGCGTAGAGTACTCAGGAAGGCATCAGCTCTAGACTGAGTGCTGCTCTGGACCCACCTGAAAAATAAAAATGGAAATTTGAAAGTATTTTGAACTAAACAAGATGAAAACACAACATATCAAATGTCATTAAACCAATACTTAACAGGAAATTTAAAGCACTCAATCCAGATATGAAAAAATAAAGGAAGGTTTCAAATCAATGAATTTCAGCTTCTACCTTAAGAAACTAGCAGCAAAAGAGCAAATGAAACCAAAGTCAAAGTGGAAATTAAAGAAACAAAAAACAGAAAAGTAGAGAAAACCAAAACAGTTCTTTGAAATCAATAAAGCCTGTAGCAGATAGATCAGAAAAAAGACACAAATTACCAACATCAGAAATGAAACGGGTGACATCACTACAGATTCTACAAATATTAAAAGAATAATACGGGAGAAACAGGAGGGCAAGACTACAAACTAGCAAGGATGGGGTGGGGTTAGGGAGGGAAGGGAAGTAGGGGAGAGAAGCGATCGCGAGAGAAAAAAATGCAACCTCCCAAAATCAAAAGCAAAGATTGCATTAGGAGCCAACAGAGCTGCAGAAATGGATGGCAGCTTCGTCTGACTGAAACAAAAGGGCCACTGGATGTCTGTCTTCTTGGGGGGTGAGCCAGACAGACTGATAAACAGCCTCAACTGTGTTGAGGGGAGGGTTTCGCCTCCCATTTTGCCCTGCAGCAGCAGCAGCATGGACGCGTTGGCTAGTTATAGTATATTCCAGGAGCTACGACTTGTCCATGACACCGGCTACTTCTCGGCTTTGCCATCCCTGGAGACCTGGCAGCACGAATAAGTAAATGGAAGAAAGGAAGTCCAGAAGCCTTACTTCCAGGATATCCTGGAAGATATTTACTTGTGGGAGTGAAGACCCCTGAGGGAAACACAGAATAAGAGAAAGGGTCCCGTAAGGAGAACAGAGACTGAGAGAAGAGGGAATATTCCAGAAGAGATATGCCTTGAATTGGAACGCTACCTACAGACGGAGCCCAGGAGGATCTCGGACACCTTTGGTGAGGACTTGGTCTGTTTCCTCCACGCTTCTCCTCCCCGGTGCGTTGAGGAAAGCTTCCGTCACTTAGACCTCCTGCTGCTCCCCGTGGAAGCGGCCATCTGTGAGAAGAGCTCGGCAGTGGACATCTTGCTCTCTGGGGACAAGTTGCTATCTGAGACCTGCCTCAGCCTCCAGCCGCCAACTCTTCTCTAGACAGCTACACATCTGTCAACCAGGTCCAGCTCAACACAGTGACCTCATTAACGTCCCCATCGTCCCCTGAGCTCAGCCGCCATCTGGTCAAAACCTCACAAACTCTCTCTGCCGTGGATGGCACGGTGATGTTGAAACTAGTGGCCAAGAAGGGTGCTCTCATCTCCGTAAAAGTGGGAGGGATCACAACAGCTTCAGCAGCTGTGATGGCTGCTGGGGCCGTTAAGAGCGGACAGAGCGACAGTGACCAAAGAAGGTCAGGGGCTAAAGCATGTCCCTAAAACAAGAAGAGGGTTCACTGCTGTCAGTTTAACGGGTGCCAAGAAGTTTATACAAAAAGTTCCCACTTAAAGGCCCACCATAGGATTCACACAGGTGAGAAGCCTTACAGTTGCTCATGGGAGGGATGCGTGTAGCGTTTAGCACGAAGCGATGAGCTCACCAGGCACTCCAGGAAACACACAGGTGCAAAGCTCTTCAAATGCTACCGCTGCGACGGGTGTTTTTCAAGGTCTGACCATCCTGCCCTCCATATGAAGAGACATATCTAAAAAACCGAAAGGCCAGAGTTGCGGCGGCATCAGCCAATGTCTAAAGGAAATACCATGAGGCACGGGGCTGGACTTCAGGCAGGGACCCACTGCCTCGCAGAAGAAAGTTCTCACTTATAAACCTCTGTACACACATACACACACTCACATACAGACCCACACACATACACACTATCATGCACTCAACTATATTTAAAATATATACGTCTCTTTTTTACGCCTTGCCCTAGCCAGATGGAAGAAGATGAAGAAGGCAACCAGGTGAATTCAGCAAGGCAGACTGGCTGCTTACTTTAGCACTATTCGAATTATTTCCTGCTGTTGCCAATGCAAATCAAAGAAAATGGATGTGACATCTCTGCAGGTGGATGGCAGTCCGAGGGGTTTATTTTACTTGCCTCTCAGTGCAACTTGATAGGAGAATTCAGCATCTTAAAGTTGTGTATCTGTAGCACTAATGTTTCTTTTTAAATAGTTGGGGGAAAATGACCTAGAAAACAAATTGCAGTTTGGTAGCCAAAATTAACTCTTGCTTTATTTGTCCTTTGTGTGTGAAAAGTCCTACTATTCCACGCGACAGACTTCCTCACAGAACTGTTGACTGGTTTTGGTTCTTCTTAGTACTATTGAGATCTTTCACATTGATCCCAAAGGCCTTAGCGGCCGCAGACTCTGGAATAACATCTTACACCTTTCTGGCCTGCATTTCTGTAGACTTCACTCTCAAGGGAGGGGTTTTCTTTTCTTACTTTTTGACTCTTGCACACCATATGCACCAGGGATTTTGGAAACTTCTAGCATGACTGCAAAGTGGCCAAGAGAACAAAGTCCTTGACGATAAATCACAGTATATCCCTTGAGCCTCACCTTGTTGCCAGTGCTAGATTTTTTCTTTTTAATCTCTCCGTTTTTTGCTAATGAAAACTTGAAAAGCTTATTTGGAAGCTTAAGTGTTTTATCTTTTCTCCATGGACTAAACCTCTTCAGGACTCTCTCGATACCTGGATGTTCAGCTCTCACAACAGCCAGTCAGATGGGACATCACAGTTCTCTCATCCTCCTTGAGGCATAATGACCTCAGCTCATAATGATCAACCGTTGTGCTGGGTGTCATTGCTACCCCATAACCAGTTAAAGCATAGATGTCGCCAGTCTCAGAGGGCAGCTGCATATCTAACTCTGGCTTATGATGTGACAAAAAGCCAAAAATATCACTCTTTCCAGGAGTGGGGAAACCTGAGGATGCCTCCCAAGTCTAGAGACTTCACAAAACATCATCCTATCTTCTCTCTCATGCCCACTGAGCTCCTATTCCGCCATTTGTTACAATACACAATTTAAAATGCCACTGTGGGAGTGAAGGGTTGACATTTAAGAAAAAGGTTGAGGTGTTTCTCTCATGGGTTTTCTAAAAGGAGAGACACGTTTCTTTCTTTTTTTTCTTTTTTTTTCTTTTTTTTGGCTAGGCCCACCATGACTTGTGACCTAGAATCCCCAGGATTAACAGAGGCACCACATTTACTCTGCAAGCTGACTCCAAAGGAGTCTACAGTCCTTACTTTTCATACCGCCCCCCCCCCACACACACACACATCCAATACTGGTCACTATCTACCTGCATTCCTAGCTAGCAGGTACTGGCCTCAACTCCAAAGATTGCCTTTAAGACCATCAAGTGGCCTATGCAAGCAAGCAGGGTGGTTATTAGGACAGAGTGTATATTTTGTATATTCTGGGACCATCCCTTCAAGACACGTTTATAAAATAAAAATGGCGCTTGGTCCACACACAGTTACTGTTCCCTCCTACCAGTTGGCTCCCCTCCTGTCCTCCTTTGACTGTTTGACTCATTGACTGTTAAAATGCCACCCCATACATATTTGGGATGCAAAACTAATATAAGAAACACAAACACATATATGACAGTAACCTTCAAGATCTGGGTTTTCAGCTTTCTCCAGCCTTTGTTTTCACTGAAATGTTGAAACTACTCATCTGAGGGCAAAGGAACCTCCTCACAAATGCTGTAGCTGCCAATGACACGGGGCATTGCGAGGTCTGGTGTCAAGAATTTCCTTTCTCCTTTTCCTTTTTTTCTATTTAGACCAAAAACAAACAAACAAAAAATAATACAAAACAAGAAAAGAGAAAACACCCTTAACACACACACACACACACACACAATCTGTCCATTTGCCAGAGGCAATTAAATGTATGTTAGTTGGAGGGTATTTTTTAAAAATCCATTTTATTCCAAAGATTTAAAACTAGACATGACTTAAAAACAATTTCTGGAGCACTGCTTGCTGACAATCTCATAGTTCTCTACTACACTTGGGTACATTTTGTGGCCAGTAAAACAGGGCATACCATGGGATTATATTTGAATGCATGGTGCATCCTTCCTAGATGAAGGATGTGTAAAGGACCTTGAACCTTAGCTGTATTAAACTGTAGCACCTCCAGTCAATGTACTAGATGAAACTTTGGATACCCTGAATTCTGTTGGTTGCTTTCTTTTCCTTTATGTAGCAGCCTCCAGCATGAATGCATGCACACACCAGTGATGGCATTAAGCCATGGCCGCCACGATTTGCAAATGTTCTCTTCCAAGCTGGAGCTGCTCTTGCCTCTCAAAGTGCTATTATTAAGGGTTTAAAATACTTAATTTAATTTTTGAACTGATGAACTGACCAATGCAAAGCTCTATTAAAAAGAAAATTTAAAAAAAGAATAATATAGAAAGATTATGAACAACTTTATGCCAATAAATCCAACAATTTCCAAATTAGTTGGAAGGCAAATTACCAAAACTCCTGCAAGAAGAAGTTTAAAACTTGAATACCCTTATTATCTATTTAAAAAATCAATAATGTAGTTTAAAACCTTCCCTAAAAGAAAATTCAAGGCTCAAATGACTTCACTGGTGAATTCTACCACACATTTAAGGAAGAAATAATATCTATTCTATACAAACTCTTTCAAAAAAATGAAAAGGAAGTAATACTTCCCAATTCATTTTATGAAGCTAGCATTACCCTGGCACCAAACCAGATACAGCTATTATAAGAAAACTATAGACCAGGGGTATCAATTTTTTGGCTTCCCTGGGCCACCCATAAGATACACTAACACTAACTATAGCTGATGAGCTAAAAACAAAAAACAAAAACCGCAAAAACTCATGTTTTAAGAAAGTTTACAAATTTGCATTGGGCTTCATTCAAAGCTGTTCCAGGCTGCACGCAGCCCATGGGCCATGGATTAAACAAGCTTGCTATAAACCAACATCCCTCATGAACATAAACACAAAAATTATGAACAAAAGTTTCAACAAACTGAATCCAATATTCTTTTAAAATACACACACATACCTGATTTTGTTGTCCTTTGCTTTATTGTGCTTTGCAGATATTGCTTTTTCTTTTACAAATTAAAGGTTTGTGACAACCTTTAGTTGAGCAAGTGTATCAGTGGCATTTTTCCCACAGTATATGCTCACTTTATGCTTCTATGTCACATTTTTATAATTATCACAATATTTCCAAATTCATTGTTATTATTATATCTGTGCTACAGTTTGAATGTTTGTCCCCTCTGCCACTCATGTTGAAACATAATCCCCATTGTGGCAGTACTGAGAGCTGGACCTTTTAGAGGTGATTAGGTCACGAGGGTTCTGCTCTCACAAGTACATTAATCCATTCATGAATTAATGGGTTACTGGATTAACTGGTTATCACAATACCGGAACTGGAGGCTTTATAGGAAGAGGAAAAAACACCTGAGCTACCACACCTAGCTCCTCACCATGTAATGCTTGGTACCACCTTGGGACTCTGTAGAGAGTCCCTACCAGAAAGAAGACCCTCACCAGATAAGTCCTCTCGATGTTGGATTTCTCAGCCTCCATAAATGTCAGAAATAAATTATTTCTCCTTATAAATTACCCAGTTTCAGGTATTCTGTTATAAGCAACAGAAAACAGATTAAAAGAATCTATTATGGTAATCTATGATCAGTGATTTTTAATGCTACTATGGTAATTGTTTTGAGGCATGACAAACTGCCCCCATATAAAACAGCAAACTTAATGGATAATGACTGTGTATACCTGACTGCCCCACCAACTGGTTGTTCCTCCCTCCCTCTCTCCTCTCCCCCACCCACTCTTCCCTCTACCTCTCCTCTCCGCCCTCCCCTCTTTCCTCTCTCTCTCTGTCTCCCTCCCTCCCTCCTTCACCCTCCCTATTCCTGAGAAACGGTATTTAAATTAGGCCAATTAATAACCCTACAATGACTTCTAACTTTTCAAGTAAAAGGAAGAGTCACACATCTCTCACTGTAAATCGAAAGCTAGAAATTACTACATTTAGTGATGAAGGCATGCCAAAAGCTGAGAGAAGTCAAAAGCTGGTCCTCCTGCATCAAAAAGGTAGTCAAGTTGTGAATGCAAAGGAAAAGTTCTTGAAGGAAATTAAAAGTGCCACTCCAGTGAACACATGAATGGTAAGAAAGCAAATCAGCCTCCTTGTGGATATGGGGAAAAATTTAATGGTCTAGATAGAAAATCAAACAACCCACAAAATTCCCTTTCAGACAAAGCAAATCCAGAAAAAGGCCCTACCTCTCTCAATTCTAAAAGTATAAACTAGAAAACCTAGAGGAAATGCATAAATCCCTGGAACATAAAACTTCCCACGATTAAACCAGAAGGAAATAGAACCCTAAACAGACTAATAATGAGTAATAAAATTGAAGCTGTAATAAAAATTATTCCAACAAAAAAGCCCAGGACCACGTGGATTCACAGATAAATTTTACCAGATGTACAAAGAAGTCTGGTACCAATCTTACTGAAATTATTCCAAAAGATCAAGAAGGAAGGATTCCTCCCTAACTCATTTTATGAAGCCAGTATCACCCTGATACCAAAATCAGGCAAGAACACAATAAAAGAAAACTAAGCTCAATATCCCTGATGAATAATAGATGCAAAAATCCTCAACAGAATACTAGCAAACTGAATCCAACAGCACATCAAAAACATAATACATCATGATTAAGTGGGTTTTATTCTAGGGATGCAAGGATGCTTAAACATACACAAATCAAGAAGTGTGATTCACAACATAAACAGAATTAAAAACAAAAACTATATGATTATCTCAATAGATGCAAAGAAAGTATTCAATAATATCCAACATTCCTTCATGATTAATACCCTCAACAATCTAGGCACTAAAGGAACATACCTCAAAATAATAAAAGCTATGTAGGACAAAAGCACCATCAACAACATAGTGAACAGGGAAGAGTTCAAAGCATTCCCCCTAAGAACTGGAATAAGAAAACGGTGTACATCCTCACCACTTTTATTCAACATAGTACTGGAAGTCCTAGCTAGAGCAATTAGACAAGAGAAAGAAATAAAGTGCATCCAACTTGAAAAATAAGAAATCAAATTATCTCTGATCACTGATGACATGATCTTATACCTAGAAAACTCTAAAGACCCCTCCAAGCGACTCCTAGACTTGAAAAAAAAAAAGTTTCAGGACACAAAAACAACATACAAAAATCAGGAGCATTTCTATGTACCAATAACGCTCAAACGGAGAACGAAATAAAAAACTCAATTCCATTTACAATGCACACACACACACAGAGGACCTAAGAATACATTTAATCATTTAACCAAGGAGGAAGAGATCTCCACAAGGAGAACTACAAAACAATGATGAAATTAAAATGACATAAACAAATGGGAAAATATCCCATGCTCATGGATTGGAATAATCAATATTGTTAAAATGACCATACTGCCCAAAGCAATATACAGAATCAATGCAATTCCTATCAAGTTACCAATGTCATTTTTGACAGCATTAGAAAAAAAAATCCTAAAATTCATATGGAACCAAAAAAGAGCATAAATAGCCAAAGCAAAGAACAAAGCTGGAGTATCACATTACCTGACTTCAAATTATACTACAAGGTTATAGTAAGCAAAACAGTATGGTACTGGTATAAAAACCATATAGATCAATGGAACAAAATGAAGAACCCAGAAATAAATCCACATACCTACAACCAATTGATCTTTGATAAAATACACAGTGGGGAAAAAACATCCTATTCAAGAAATGATGCTGGAAAAATAAGCTAGCCATATGCAGAAGAATGAAACTGGACGTGCATCTCTCATCACATACAAAAATTAACCCAAGATTACATAAAGACTTAAATGTAAGACCCTAAACTATAAAAATCCTACAAGAAACCCTATAAACACTCTTCAGGTCACTGGCCTAGGCAAATAATTTATAACTACAACATCAAAAGCAAATGCAACAAAAACAAAAATAGACAAATGGGACTATATTAAATTAAAAAGCTTCTGCAGAGTAAAAACAATAATCAACAGAGTCAACAGACAACTTACAGAATGGGAGAAAATATTTCCAAACTGTGCATTTATCAAAGGACTAATATCCAGAATCGTCAAGGAACTCAACCATATCAACGAGAAAAAATCCCATTAAAAAGTGGGTAAAGGACATGAACAGATACTTCTCAAAGGAAGATGCATAAGTGGCCAAGACACATGAAAAAAATGCTCAACATCACTAAGCAGAAAAATGCAAATTAAACCCATGTAATGGTTAATAATGAGTGTCAACTTGATTGTATTGAAGGATGCAAAGTACTGTTCCTGGGTGTGTCTGTGAGGGTGTTGCCAAAAGAGATTAACATGTGAGTCAGTGGACTGGGAAAGGCAGACCCACCCTCAATCTGGGTGGGCAAAACCTAATCAGCTGCCAGTGAGGCCAGAATACAAGCAGACAGAAGAACTTGAAAAGACCAGTCTGGCTTAGCCTCCCAGACTACATCTTTCTCCTGTGCTGATGCTTCCTACCCTTGAACATCAGACTCCAAGTTCTTCAGCTTTGAGACTCAGACTTGCTTCCTTGCTCCTCAGCTTGCAGATGACCAATTGTGGGACCTTGTGATCATGTGAGTTAATACTCCTTAATAAACTTATATATATATATATATGATATATAACAGGATATATATGATATATAACAGTATATATACATATATATATATATAAAATCCTGTTCGTTCTATCCCTCTAGAGAACCGTGACTAATACAATCCACAATGAGATGCTATCTCACACGAGTCAAAATGACTATTATTAAAAAGTCAAAAAAAAAAAAAAGATGTTAGTATGAATGTGGAGAAAAGGGAACACATACATTACTGGTTTAAATGTAAATTAGTACAACCTCTATAGAAAACAGTATGGAGATTCCCCAAATAACTAAAGTAGAATTACCATTCAACCCAGGAATCCTACTACTGACTACTGGGTATCTACTCAAAGGAAAAAAAATCATTACATAAAAATGACACTTGCGCTCATATGTTTATTGCAGTGCTATTCACAATAGCAAAGTCATGAATCAACCTAAGTGTCCATCCACAGATGAGCAGAGAAAGCAAATGTGGTAAATATACACCATGAAATACTATGCAGCCATAAAAAAAGAATGAAATCATATACTTTGCAGTCCAGGATGGAGCTGGAGGTCATTCTCCTAAATAAAATAACCCAGAAACAGAAAAACAAATATATATGTTCTCATTTGTAAGTGGGAGCTAAACAGTGGGTACACCTGGACATAAAGATGAATATAATAGACACTGGGAACTCCAAAAGCGGGCAGGGAGAGATGAGGGTAAGGGTTGAGAAATTAATTGTTGGGTCCAATGTTCACTATTTGGGTTATGGGCACAATAGAAACCCAAACCTCACTATTACATTGTATATCCATGAAATAAACCTGCACATGTACCCCCTGAATCTAAAATAAAATAAATATAAATGTTCAATATATCAAAATTATCAATATAAAACCTTAGTTTTTAAGCTTTTTTCTCCCTGAGGAGTTTTTTTATTTAGGTAAAATTTACTATACTACAGTGAATTGCACATCTTTATTTTACAAACTGATGACTTTCAATAAATATATATACCCAAGTAATTCACACCTGTCAAGATACAGAATATTTCCATCACCCAAGGGAGTACTCTCATGCCTCTTTCCAGACCATACACCACCCCCTCACCCAGAGAAAACAATTTTTCTGATTTTGTTCACTATAGTTTTGCCTATTCCAGATCAGATAAAGTACATTACAGTATAAATTATTTTGCTTGGGTTCTTTCACACATTCATGTTGTGGCTGTCAGTTTGCTTCATTTTATTGCTGAGTAGTGCTCCATTTTATGAATACCATACAGTTTGTTTGTCCAGTGAAGATAAATATTGATGGACATTTGGGTTAGTTCCAGTTTTTAGCTGAGTTAAGGTGCTATAAACATTCATGTATAAGCCTTTTTATACACATATAATTTATAGATATATAATTTCATTTTTGTTGGATAAATACCTAAAATTGGCATTGTATAAGAAACTGCCAAACCTTTCCCTCAATTGGTTGTACCATTTTATAATCTCACCAGCAATGTATGAGTTATATTAATATTAATATATCTTGATCAACATTTTATCTTTTCAGTCTTTTCATTTTAATCATCTGGTGAGTCAATAGTGCTTTTTCATTGTGATTTCACTTTTGAGTTTCTCTGATAACTAATGATATTAAGCACCTCATGCTCTTTATTTTATTGTTCAAAGTGTTCCAGCTTTGGCCATTGGAAGCTGTTTTTGCTTGCTTTTGTGCTCTTATAAAGCATCCTTATAAAGGTAGGTGTGTCTTTTGGTTTTTGTTTGTTTTGAGCACTTCCTTACATTCTGTTACCACAGGATGTTCTTGGCTTATCTTGAGTATTTCCTGCCCCAGTTCTGGAATCAGTCATTTCTCCAAGTCCTGATTCCTTTTATTAGAGAATGTTATTAGAAACTAGAATCTGGAGACCACACTTGCTCATTGCTCCTGGGATATTGTTGCTTGTAGGCTGTCTTAGCTGACAGAGCAAGGATATGTGTGTGTGTGTGTGTGTGTGTGTGTGTGTACTAACCTGTGCAATACATATATCTATAAATATTTCTGCTTGCAACTATCTGTAGATCTGTTTAGCTAAACATAAGTTCATACATATGTCTCCAACTCTTATATAGTACCATATAGATCATTCTAATCTTCTTTTCCGGCTTATCTGTAGATTCTCACTCCAGCAGTGAGAAAACTGGCTTGTACCCTACATCATCCATTTACTTAATTGTTCAATTCCAGTATAGATATATAGTAGTATTAGAATTGTTAATCCATATCCTCATGGAAAACATCTTTATCAAGTAGAGTACAGTGCTTATATGCAGTTCCTATTGTATTTAGCCTTATAGACTTCACTCATTTCCATAGTTATCTAGGTTGTCACCTTCCCCATCACCTTCACTGAGGTTGTCTTACATATCTGTAATACAGATTCTCTTGTCATATATGCATTCCTTCTTGGATATCCCAATCTCTTAAATGATTTTCTTAAATTGCATACATTGAGTTTCACACTAGAGTTGTAAAGTTGTATGGGTTTTGACAAATGCATGCCATGTATCTACTATGACAGTAACATATAGGATAGTTTCACAAACCTAAACTTTAACTAGTCAACTATTAAACTTTCGGCCGGGCGCGGTGGCTCAAGCCTGTAATCCCAGCACTTTGGGAGGCCGAGACGGGCGGATCACGAGGTCAGGAGATCGAGACCATCCTGGCTAACACGGTGAAACCCTGTCTCTACTAAAAAATACAAAAAACTAGCCGGGCGAGGTGGCGGGCGCCTGTAGTCCCAGCTACTTGGGAGGCTGAGGCAGGAGAATGGTCTAAACCCGGGAGGCGGAGCTTGCAGTGAGCTGAGATCCGGCCACTGCACCCCAGCCTGGGCGACAGAGCAAGACTCTGTCTCAAAAAATAAAAAAATAAAAAAAAAATAAAAAATAAACTTTCAACTATTCAACTAAAACTAAAACTAAACTTCAACTATTGAACTCTCCCTACATCCCCCTAAACTCTTGCTAACAACTGACTTTTACCAACTCTTTAGTTTTGTCTATGCCAAAAAGTCTTATAATCAGAATTATGCAGTATGTAGCCTTTTCAGACTGGCTTCTTTCACTTAGTATTACACATCTAAAGCTTATCTGTACATTTATCATGGCTTGATAGATCATCTTTCATCACTGACTAAGATTTCACTGTATGGATATGCCATCGTTGGTTTATCCATTCACCGATTGAAAAGTTATCTTGGTGGCTATATATATTTTCTTTCTTATTTTCTCTCATTATAGCTTGGCCACTCATTTTGATAAGAAGTTTTATATTTGATTAATTTTAACGTATGTCTTCTTTTACGGTTATTCCTTTCTATGACTTGTCTAAAAATTTTTTGCCCTCTCCCATGGTACAAAGATATGTCCTTACATTTCCTTCTGTACGTTTTATTTCATGTTTATGTTCATAATCTACTTTCAGTTAATATTTTTTATAAGTGGTTCCTTCTATTAAAAAATCAAATTTTGTATTGTTTCTTGCTAACATATAGAAATACAATTGATTTTCCTACTGTCTGTTTTATACTCACTTATTAATTCCAGAAAACTCACTTGTTAATTCCAGCCCCCTCTTCATAGATTTCTTGTCATTTACCACATAGATTAACATGTCATCTATGAATAAAAGCAATTTATATATTTATTTCTGATCTATATAGTTAATTTTTTTCTTGCCTCTTGCAATAGGTCAAATCTCCAATACAATGTTGAATAAGAGTGGTTATGGTGAATATCCTTGTCTTGTTCCTGTTCTTAAAGGGTATGATAGGCAGAATTCTAAACATGTGCCCTAAGATTCCCATCCCCTGATTATTCAAATACTAATCTAGATACTGCTGTGTAGAGACTCTGAAGATAAATTTAAGGTTACTAATAAACTAACCTTAAATTAAAGAGATTATTTTGAATTAGCTAGGTGGACCTAATGTAATTACATAAGCCCTTGAGAGTAGAAGAAGGCAGAAGAGTCAATCAGATACATGCTGAAGAGGAAGTAGCAGAGAGAAGATGATGCAGAAAGGGAGTTCAGAAAGATTCAAAGTATAAGGAGGATGTAACCTGCCATTGCTGGCTTTGAAGATTGAGAAAGGGGCCATAGGAATATGAGTGGGTTCTAAAAGCTGAGAACAATCTTCAGCTGACAGTAAGCAAGGAAATAGGGACCCCAGTACCTCAAATGCATGGAACTGGAATCTGCCAACAACCTGACTGAGTTTAGAAGTAGATTCATTTGTAAAGCCTCCAGAAACACACACACACACACACACACACACACACAAAACCAACCAAACAAACAAAAAAACAGCCTTGTCAATCTTTTGAGATGGTCCTGCTGAAATCCAGAGGAGAACACAAACTGAGCCATGCTGTGCACAAGCTTCTGACATAGAGAACTGTAAGATTAAAAAACGGATATTATTTTAGGCAGAGTGCAGTCTCACGCTTATAATCCCAGCACTTTGGGAGGCCAAGGCAGGAGGATCATGAGGTCAGGAGTTCAAGACCAGCCTAGCCAACACAGTGAAAGCCCATCTCTACTAAAAATAAAAAATTAGCTGGGTGTGGTGGCAGGCACCTGCAATCCCAGCTACTCAGGAGGCTGAGGCAGGAGAATCACTTGAACCCAGGAGGCAGAGGTTGCAGTGAGCCAAGATTGTACCACTGGACTCCAGCCTGGGTGACAGAGCTAGACTCTGTCTCAAAAAAAAAAAAAAAAAGTATTGTTTTAAGACACCAGATCTGAATGGGAGGTTCCAAGATGGCCAAATAGGAACAGCTCCAGTCTACAGCTCCCAGCATGAGTGACACAGAAGATGCGTGACTTCTGCATTTCCAACTGAGGTACCAGGCTCATCTCAATGGGGCTTGTGGACAGCAGGTGCAGGACAGTGGGTGCAGCCCACGGACTAGGAGCTGAAGCAGGGCAAGGCATCGCCTCACCTGGGAAAGGCAAGGGGTCAGGGAATTCCCTTTCCTAGCCAAGGGAAGCCATGAGAGGTGGCACCTGGAAAATCGGGTCACTCCCACTCTAATACTGTGCTTTTCCAATGGTCTTAGCAAATGGCACACCAGGAGATTATATACCACACCTGGCTTGGAGGGTCCCACACCCACGGAGTCTTGTTCACTGCTAGCACAGCAGTCTGAGACCAAACTGCAAGGTGGCAGCAAGGCTAGGGGAGGGGCGCCCGCCATTGCTGAGGCTTGAGTAGGTAAACAAAGCAGCCAGGAAGCTCAAACTGGGTGGAGCCCACCACAGCTCAAGGAGGCCTGCCTGCCTCTGTAGACTCCACCTCTGGGGGCAGCGCATAGATGAACAAAAGGCAGCAGAAACTTCTGCAGACTTAAAAGTCCCTGTCTGACAGCTTTGAAGAGAGTAGTGGTTCTCCCAGCATGGAGTTTGAGATCTGAGAACGGACAGACTGCCTCCTCACGTGGGTCCCTGACCCCCAACTAGCCTAACTGGGAGGTACCTTCCAGTAGCGGCTGACTGACACCTCATATGGCCGGTTGCCCCACTGAGACAAAGCTTCCAGAGGAACGATCATGCAGCAACATTTACCGTTCTGCAATATTTGCAGCTCTGCAGACTCCGCTGGTAATACCCAGGCAAACAGGGTCTGGAGTGGACCTCCAGCAAACTCCAACAGACCTGCAGCTGAGGGTCGGACTGTTAGAAGGAAAACTAACAAACAGAAAGGACATCCACACCAAAACCCCATCTGTACATCACCATCATCAAAGACCAAAGGTAGATAAAACCACAAAGATGGGGACAAACCTGAGCAGAAAAGCTGAAAATTCTAAAAATCAGAGTGCCTCTTCTCCTACAAAGGCACACGGCTCCTTGTCAGCAATGGAACAAAGCTGGATGGAGAATGACTTTGATGAGTTGAGAGAAGGCTTCACAAGGTCGGTAATAACAAAATTCTCCAAGCTAAAGGAGGATGTTGAACCCATCACAAAGAAGCTAAAAACCTTGAAAAAAGATTAGATGAATGCCTAACTTGAACAAACAGCATAGAGAAGACTTTAAATGACCTGATGGAGCTGAAAACCATGGCACGAGAACTACGTGACGCATGCACAAGCTTCAGTAGCCGATTTGATCAACTGGAAGAAAGGGTATCAGTGATTGAAGATCAAATGAATGAAATGAAGTGAGAAGAAAAGTTTAGAGAAAAAAGAGTAACAAGAAATGAACAAAGCCTCCGAGAAATATGGGATTATGTGAAAAGACCAAATCTACGTCTGATTGGTGTACCTGAAAGTGACAGGGAGAACGGAACCAAATTGGAAAACACTCTTCAGGATATTATCCAGGAGAACTTCCCTAACCAAGCAAGGCAGGCCAACACTCAAACTCAGGAAATACAGAGAATGCCACAAAGATACTCCTCAATAAGAGCAACTCCAAGACACATAATTGCCAGATTCATCAAAGTTGAAATGAAGGAAAAAATCTTAAGGGCAGCCAGAGAGAAAGGTCGGGTTACCTACAAAGGGAAGCCCATCAGACTAACAGCAGATCTCTCGGCAGAAACTCTACAAGCCAGAAGAGAGTGGGGGCCAATAGTCAACATTCTTAAAGAAAAGAATTTTCAACCCAGAATTTCATATCCAGCCAAACTCAGTTTCATAAGTGAAGGAGAAATAAAATCCTTTACAGATAAGCAAATGCTTAGAGATTTTGTCACCACCAGGCCTGCCTTACAAGAGCTCCTGAAGGAAGCACAAAACCTGGAAAGGAACAACCGGTACCAGCCACTGCAAAAACATGCCAAATTGTAAAGACCATCGAGGCTAGGAAGAAACTGCATCAACTAATGAGCAAAATAACCAGCTAACATCATAATGACAGGATCAAATTCACACATAACAATATTAACCTTAAATGTAAATGGACTAAATGCCCCAATTAAAAAGACACAGACTGGCAAATTGGATAAAGAGTCAAGACCCATCAGTGTGCTGTATTCAGGAGACCCATCTCATGTGCAGAGACACACATAGGCTCAAAATAAAGCAGTGGAGGAAGATCTACCAAGCAAATGGAAAAAAAAAACACAAAATAAATAAAATCAGGTGTTTCAATCTTGACTCTGATAAAACAGACTTTAAACCAGCAATGATCAGAAGACACAAAGAAGGCCATTACATAATGGTAAAGGGATCAATGCAGCAAGAAGAGCTAACTATCCTAAATATATATGCACCCAATACAGGAGCATCCAGATTCATAAAGCAAGTCCTTACAGACCTAAAAAGAGACTTAGACTCCCACACAATAATAACGGGAGACTTCAACACCCCACTGTCAACATTAGACAGATCCACAAGAGAGAAAGTTAACAAGGATATCCAGGAATTGAAGTCAGCTCTGCACCAAGTGGACCTAATAGACATCTACAGAACTCTCCACCCCAAATCAATACAAAATATATTCTTCTCAGCACCACATCACACTTATTCCAAAACTGACCACATAGTTGGAAGTAAAGCACTCCTCAGCAAATGTACAAGAACAGAAATTTTAACAAACTGTCTCTCAGACCACAGTGCAATCAAACTAGAACTCAGGATTAAGAAACTCACTCAAAACTGCTCAACTACATGGAAACTGAATAACCAGCCCCTGAATGACTACTGGGTATATAACAAACTGAAGGCAGAAATAAAGGTGTTCTTTGAAACCAAAGAGAACAAAGATACAACATACCAGAATCTCTGGGACACATTTAAAGCAGTGTGTAGAGGGAAATTTACAGCACTAAATGCTCACAAGAGAAAGCAGGAAAGATCTAAAATTAATACCCTAACATCACAATTAAAAGAACTAGAGAAGCAAGAGCAAACGCACTGAAAAGCTAGCAGAAAGCAAGAAATAACTAAGATCAGAGCAGAACTGAAGAAGATAGAGACGCAACAAAACCCTTCAAAAAATCAATGAATCCAGGAGTTGGTTTTCTGAAAAGATCAAAAAAATAGATAGGCCGCTAGCAAAACTAATAAAGAAGAAAATAGAGAAGAATCAATCAGACGCAATAAAAAATGATAAAGGAGATATCACCACCAATCCCACAGAGATTCAAACTACCATCAGAGAATACTATAAACACCTCTATGCAAATAAACTAGAAACTCTAGAAGAAATGGATAAATTCCTGGACACATACACCCTCCCAAGACTAAACCAGGAAGAAGCTGAATCCTTGAATAGACCAATAACAGGCTCTGAAATTGAGGCAATAATTAAGAGCCTACCAACCAAAAAAAGGCCAGGATCAGACAGATTCACAGCCGAATTCTACGAGAGGTAGGAGGAGGAGCTGGTACCATTCCTTCTGACACTATTCCAATCAATAGAAAAAGAGGGACTCCTCCCTAACTCATTTTATGAGGCCAGCATCATCCTGATACCAAAACCTGGTAGAGACGCAACAAAAAAAGAGAAATTTAGACCAATACTCCTGATGGACATCGATGCAAAAATCCTCACTAAAATATTGGCAAACCGAATCCAGCAGCACATCAAAAAGCTTATCCACCAAGATCAAATGGGCTTCATCCCTGAGATGCAAGGCTGGTTCAACATACACAAATAAATAAACATAATCCATCCTGTAAACAGAACCAAAGACAAAAACCAAATGATCATCTCAATAGATGCAGAAAAGGCCTTCAACAAAATGCAACAGCCCTTTATGCTAAACACTCTCAGTAAATCAGGTATTGATGGAACGTATCTCAAAATAATAAGAGCTATTTATGACAAACCCACAGCCAATATCATACTGAATGGGCAAAAACTGGAAGTATTCCCTTTGAAAACTAGCACAAGACAGGGATGCCCTCTCTCACCACTCCTATTCAACACAGTGTTGGAAGTTCTGGCCAGGGCAATCAGGCAGGAGAAAGAAATAAAGGGTATTCAATTAGGAAAAGAGGAAGTCAAATTGTCCCTGTTTGTGGATGACATGATTGTATATTTAGAAAACCCCATCGTCTCAGCCTAAAATCTCCTTAAGCTGATAAGCAACTTCAGCAAAGTCTCAGGACACAAAATCAATGTGTAAAAATCACAAGCATTCCTATACACCAATAATAAACAAACAGAAAGCCAAATCATGAGTGAACTCCCATTCACAATTGCTTCACAGAGAAGAAAATACCTAGAAATCCAACTTACAAGGGATGTAAAGGACCTCTTCAAGGAGAATTACAAACCACTGCTCAGTGAAATAAAAGAGGACACAAACAAATGGAAGAACATTCCACGATCATGGATAGGAAGAATCAATATCGTGAAAATGCCATACTGCCCAAGGTAATTCATAGATTCAATGCCATCCCCATCAAGCTACCAATGACTTTCTTCACAGAATTGGAAAAAACTACTTTAAAGTTCATATAGAACCAAAAAGACCCTGTATTGCCAAGACAATTGTAAGCCAAAAGAACAAAGCTGGAGGCATCACGCTATCTGACCTCAAACTATACTACAAGGCTACAGTAACCAAAGCAGCATGATACTGGTACCAAAACACAGATGTAGACCAATGGAACAGAACAGAGCCCTCAGAAATAATACCACACATCTACAACCATCCAATCTTTCACAAACCTGACAAAAACAAGAAATGGGGAAACGATTCCCTATTTAATAAATGGTGCTGGGAAAACTGGCTAGCCATATATAGAAAGCTGGATCCCTTCCTTACACTTTGTACAAAAATTAATTCAAGATGGATTAAAGACTTAAATGTTAGACCTAAAACCATAAAAACCCTAGAAGAAAACCTAGGCAATAGCATTCAGGACAGGCATGAGCAAGGACTTCATGTCTAAAACAATAAAAGCAATAGCAACAAAAGCCAAAATTGAGAAATGGGATCTAATTAAACTAAAGAACTTCTGCACAGCAAAATAAACTACCATCAGAGTGAACAGGCAATCTACAGAATGGGAGAACATTTTTGCAATCTACTCATCTGACAAAGGGCTAATATCCAGAATCCACAAAGAACTTAAACAAATTTACAAGAAAAAATCGATGCTGGGCGCAGTGGCTCAAGCCTGTAATCCCAGCACTTTGGGAGGCTGAGATGGGCGGATCACGAGGTCAGGAGATCGAGACCATCCTGGCTAACCTGGTGAAACTCCATCTCTACTAAAAAATACAAAACACTAGCCAGGCGAGGTGGTGGGCACCTGTAGTCCCAGCTACTCGGGAGGCTGAGGCAGGAGAATGGTGTAAACCCGGGAGGCGAAACTTGCAGTGAGCTGAGATCCGGCCACTGCACTCAAGCCTGGGAGACAGAGCGAGACCCCATCTCAAAGAAAGAAAAAAAAAAGAAAGAAAAAAAAAAAAGAAAAAATCGAACAACCCCATCAAAAAGTGGGGAAAGGATATGAACAGACATTTCTCAAAAGAAGACATTTATGCAGCCAATAGACACATGAAAAAATGCTCATCATCACTGGTCATCAGAGAAATGCAAATCAAAACCACAATGAGATACCATCTCACACGAGTTAGAATGGCGATCATTAAAAAGTCAGGAAACAACAGGTGCTGGAGAGGATGTGGAGAAACAGGAACACTTCTGCACTGTTGGTGGGACTGTAAACTAGTTCAACCACTGTGGAAGACAGTGTGGCGATTCCTCAAGGATCTAGAACTAAAAATACCATTTGACCCAGCCATCCCATTACTGGGTATATACCCAAAGGATTATAAATCATGCTGCTATAAAGACACATGCATACGTATGTTTATTGCAGCACTACTCACAATAGCACAGACTTGGAACCAACCCAAATGTCCATCAATGATCGACTGGATTAAGAAAATGTGGCACAGATACACCATGGAATACTGTGCAGCCATAAAAAAGGATGAGTTCGTGTCCTTTGTAGGGACATGGATGAAGCTGGAAACCATCATTCTCAGCAAACTATCGCAAGGACAGAAAACCAAACACTGCATGTTCTCACTCATAGGTGGGAATTGAACAATGAGAACACTTGGACACAGGGTGGGGAACATCACACACTGGGCCCTGTTGTGGGGTGGGGGTGGGGGGAGGGATAGCATTAGGAGATATACCTAATGTAAATGACGAGTTAATGGGTGCAGCACACCAACACGGCACATGTATACATATGTAACAAACCTGCACATTGTAAACAAGTACCCTAGAACTTAAAGTATAATAAAAATAAAAATATAAACAAAAAAAAAAAGACACTAAATCTGTGGCAATTTGCTATGGTCACAATAGAAAATAAATAATGGAGGGAAAGCATTCAAACTCTTACTGTATAATGTTCATTGTTGGGCTTTTTTCATAAATGCACTTTATGTCGTTACAGAAGTTCCTGTACACTCCTAGTTTGCTGAGAGTTGTTTTCAAGAACGGGTATTAGGTGTTGTCAAATGCTTTTTCTATACAGACAATCATATAATTTTTTAAACACTTTTCTGTTAATGTGGTGAATTATATTAATTTTTCTATCTCCTCTGTAGGACAGTCATGGAAAGAAATGTAATTTTTCATAGAAAGCATACAAAGGAATAAATCTGTAATAAGGCCTCCACCATGGCATATTAGAATTATGAGTGAGGGAGTATTAATCATTACATTTCTTCTTTTTTAAGTAACAGATTTATTGAGATATAATTCCCTTACTATAAATTGCATCCTTTTAAAGTATTTTAAGTAACAAACTTGGTGATATAATTCCCTTACCATAAAATTCATCTTTTTAAAATATAATTCAATGGTTTTTAATATATTCAGCATTGTGCAACCATCAACATTATCTAATTTCAGTAAACTGTCATCACCAAAAAAAAAAAACCTTGTACCCATTACTAGTCACTCCTAAATTCTCCCCTCCACCCAAGCATTGACAACCACTAACTTATAGATTTGCCTATTCTGGGCACTTCACATAAGTGGAATTATAGAAGATGCAACCTTTTGTGACTGGCTTCTTTTACACTGTACAATTTTTCAAGTCTGATCTACATATAAGTACTTCATTCTTTTTATTCCTGAATATTCCGTTATAGAATACCACATTTCATTTATTCATCCATCAGTTGATGTTTGGGTGGTTTCCACTTTTTTACTATTATAAGTATGCTGTTATGAACATCAGCATACAAGTTTTTTGATAAATGTACATTCTCAATTTTCTTAGGCATATATAAAGGTATAGAATTCCTAGGTCACATGCTGACTCTAAGTTTAACATTTTGAGAAACGGACAAACTTTTCCAAAGCAGATGCACCATTTTACAATGTATGAGAGCTCAAATTTCTTCACTCTTTGCCAGCACTTCATATTGTCTGTGTTTTTCGTTTTAGCTATCTTACTGGGTGCAAACAAGTATCTCATTGTAGTTTTGATATGCATTCCCCAATAACTAATGATGTTAAGCATCTTTTTATTTGCCTATTGACCATTTCTATGTATTCCTTGGAGAAATGTTTATTGAAACTGTTTGCCCATTTTTTAATTGGGTTGTCTTTATTGTTGACTTAAAACAGTTCCTTTTTTTTTTCTTTCTTTCTTTTTTTTTCTTTGAGATGCAGTCTTGCTCTGAGACCCAGACTGGAGTGCAGTGGCACAATCTCAGCATATTTCAATCTCCGCCACCTGCATTCAAGCGATTCTCCAGCCTCCGCCTCCTGGGTTCAAGAGATTCTCCAGCCTCTGCCTCCTGAGTAGCTGGGATTACAGGAGTGCACCACCATGCCTGGCTAATTTTTGTGTTTTTAGTAGAGACGGGGTTTCACCATGTTGGCTAGGCTGGTCTCAAACTCCTGGCCTCAAGTGATTCATCCGCCTCGACCTCCCAAAATGCTGGGATTACAGGTGAGAGCCACTGCGCCCGGCCCTTTTAACAGTTCTTTACATAGTCTAAATAAAAATCCCTTATTAGGTATTTTATATATTTGATATGATATATATATATATATATGAAATATTTTCTCCCTTTCAATGTTTTTTTTTTTTTTTTCACTTTCTTGATGGTGTCCTTTGAGGTACAAACAATTTTGTTTCTTTAAAAAAAACAACATTTGGAGGCGGAGCAAGATGGCCGAATAGGAACAGCTCCAGTCTCCAGCTCCCAGGGCTGGCGACACAGAAGATAGGTAATTTCTGCATTTTCAACTGAGGTACTGGGTTCATCTCACTGGGGAGCGCCGGACAATCGGTGCTGGTCAGCTGTTGCAGCCCGACCAGCGAGAGCTGAAGCAGGGCGAGGCATCGCCTCACCTGGGAAGTGCAAGGGGGAAGGGAATCCCTTTTCCTAGCCAGCGGAACTGAGACACACAACACCTGGAAAATTGGGTAACTCCCACCCCAATACTGCGCTTTAAGCAAACGGGCACACCAGGAGATTATATCCCACACCGGGCAGGGAGGGTCCCACGCCCACGGAGCCTTACTCATTGCTAGCACAGCATTCTGCAATCTAACGGCAAGGCAGCAGCAAGGCTTGGGGAGGGGCACACGCCATTGCTGAGGCTTAAGTAGGTAAACAAAGCCCTGGGAAGCTCGAACTGGGTGGAGCTCACAGCAGCTCAAGCAGGCCTGCCAATCTCTGTAGACTCCACCTCTGGGAACAGGGCACAGCTAAACAACAACAATAACAACAACAACAAAAAAAGCAGGAGAAAGCTCTGCAGACGCAAACGACTGTCTGACAACTTTGAAGAGAGCAGTGGATCTCCCAACATAGAGGTTGAGATCTGAGAATGGACAGACTGCCTGCTCAAGTGGGTCCCTGACTCCTGAGTAGCCTAACTGGGAGACATCCCCCACTAGGGGCAGACCGACACCCCACACCTCACACGGTGGAGTACACCCCTGAGAGGAAGTTTCCAAAGAAAGAATCAGACAGGTACACTCGCTGTTCAGCAATATTCTATCTTCTGCACCCTCTGCTGCTGACACCCAGGCAAACAGGGTCTGGAGTGGACCTCAAGCAATCTCCAACAGACCTACAGCTGAGGGTCCTGACTGTTAGAAGGAAAACTAACAAACAGGAAAGACACCCACACCAAAACCCCATCGGTACCTCACCATCATCAAAGACCAGAGGCAGATAAAACCACAAAAATGGGGAAAAAGCAGGGCAGAAAAGCTGGAAATTCAAAAACTAAGAGCGCATCTACCCCTCCAAAGTAACGCAGCTCATCGCCAGCAATGGATCACAGCTGGACGGAGAATGACTTTGACGAGATGAGAGAAGAAGGCTTCAGTCCATCAAACTTCTCAGAGCTAAAGGAGGAATTACGTACCCAGCACAAAGAAACTAAAAATCTTTGAAAAAAGAGTGGAAGAATTGATAACTAGAATAATTAATGCAGAGAAGGCCATAAACGAACTGACAGACATGAAAACCATGACATGAAAAATACGTGACAAATGCACGGGCTTCAGTAACTGACTTGATCAACTGGAAGAAAGAGTATCAGCG
The DNA here is from genome assembly GCF_003255815.1 of Theropithecus gelada. Classification (NCBI taxonomy): domain Eukaryota; kingdom Metazoa; phylum Chordata; class Mammalia; order Primates; family Cercopithecidae; genus Theropithecus; species Theropithecus gelada. The sequence goes on from NC_037669.1 coordinate 119,975,542, forward strand.
ATTAAGGATCAAATGAATGAAATGAAGCAAGAAGAGAAATCTAAAGAAAACAGAAGAAAAAGAAATGAACAAAGCCTGCAAGAAGTATGGGATTATGTAAAAAGACCAAATCTACGTCTGATTGGGGTGCCTGAAAGTGAGGGGGAAAACGGAACCAAGTTGGAAAACACTCTTCAGGATATCATCCAGGAGAACTTCCCTAACCTAGTAGGGCAGGCCAACATTCAAATTGAGGAAATACAGAGAATGCCACATAGATATTCCTCGAGAAGCGCAACTCCAAGACACATAATTGCCAGATTCACCAAAGTTGAAATGAAGGAAAAAATCTTAAGGGCAGCCAGAGAGAAAGGTCGGGTTACCCACAAAGGGAAGCCCATCAGACTAACAGCAGATCTCTCGGCAGAAACTCTACAAGCCAGAAGAGAG